>NC_091163.1:38461493-38558993 GCF_040958095.1 Procambarus clarkii
TTCTGTGTTGTTTACTAGGATTTCTCTGGCGATGGTTTGGTTATGGGAAGAGATTATATGTTCCTTAATGGAGCCCTGTTGTTTATGCATCGTTAAACGCCTAGAAAGAGATGTTGTTGTCTTGCCTATATACTGGGTTTTTTGGAGCTTACAGTCCCCAAGTGGGCATTTGAAGGCATAGACGACGTTAGTCTCTTTTAAAGCGTTCTGTTTCGTGTCTGGAGAGTTTCTCATGAGTAGGCTGGCCGTTTTTCTGGTTTTATAGTAAATCGTCAGTTGTATCCTCTGATTTTTGTCTGTAGGGATAACGTTTCTATTAACAATATCTTTCAGGACCCTTTCCTCTGTTTTATGAGCTGTGGAAAAGAAGTTCCTGTAAAATAGTCTAATAGGGGGTATAGGTTTCCACACTGCAGTCTACACAAAAGGGCGGAGGTTTCCACACTGCAGTCTACACAAAGGAAACAAACATAGGAATGTGCCTAAATGCCAACAGCGACTGCCCTGACAGGTACAAGAGGAGTGTTGTTAACGCATACGTCGACCGTGCTCTCAGCCACAGCTCAGAATGGAAGCAAGTCGACGAAGAACTCTGTAGGGTAAGGCAGGTTCTAGTCAATAACGGCTTCTCCAATGGTTTCATCGAAGACATCATAAGAAGGAAAGTGAAAAGCCATGCAACCTCCGAAGAGACAACTAACACAACACCTATACCCCCTATTAGACTATTTTACAGGAACTTCTTTTCCACAGCTCATAAAACAGAGGAAAGGGTCCTGAAAGATATTGTTAATAGAAACGTTATCCCTACAGACAAAAATCAGAGGATACAACTGACGATTTACTATAAAACCAGAAAAACGGCCAGCCTACTCATGAGAAACTCTCCAGACACGAAACAGAACGCTTTAAAAGAGACTAACGTCGTCTATGCCTTCAAATGCCCACTTGGGGACTGTAAGCTCCAAAAAACCCAGTATATAGGCAAGACAACAACATCTCTTTCTAGGCGTTTAACGATGCATAAACAACAGGGCTCCATTAAGGAACATATAATCTCTTCCCATAACCAAACCATCGCCAGAGAAATCCTAGTAAACAACACAGAAATCATCGATAGATACAGCGATAGCAGGCGGCTTGACGTTTGCGAGGCACTACACATCAAGAAGTCAACACCAGCAATCAACAGCCAATTATTGCACAACTATATTCTACCCACCTCAAGACTCCGCTCCAATATAGAAGCATCAAGAAATATGGACCAATAGGCTTTCTACAAACACTTCTATTCAATACCCATTGTTTCTGTTCTGTCTTGTGTTGATACTTTTAATACCCTATTAATATCCTCTAGTGTTCTGTCTTGTGTTAATGCCACATCATCCTTCCCACCTCACTCAAATGTAATGCCACATCACCCTTCCCACCTCACTCAAATGTAGATATAAAATCAGGGAAACGCAAGTTCTAATCAGTTGTGTATTTGTGAAGTCTTTGAAAATGTAATAAGTTTTACGAAACGCGCCCGTGTCGCGTCAGACTAGAAATAAAAATGAATTTTGGAGAAGTGATTTTTTATTTACCTCCAACAGTGAAGCATAATGTACGAAAGATTGAGAAAATTCGTGTTAGAATTATTAATCTTACTTTTTCGGTCATATTTAATAATATATGTCTACAGGAAAGACTGCTACCAAAATATACTAATATATATATATATATATATATATATATATATATATATATATATATATATATATATATATATATATATATATATATATATATATATATATATATATATGTATTACGCACACACACACAGGTAATTACACTTAGGTAATTACACACTTATTACATACACTTACAATATTTAGAGGCATTAAATATGCAAAACTAGAAGATAGAAGAAAAAGGGGCGATATGATCACTACATACAAAATAGTAACAGGAATCAATAAAATTGATAGGGAAGAATTCCCGAGACCTGTAACTTCAAGAACAAGAGGTCATCGATTTAAACTCATGAAGCAAAGCTGCCTGAGATATATAAGAAAATTCACTTTTGTAAACAGAGTGGTAGATGGTTGGAACAAGTTAGGTGAGAAGGTGGTGTAGGCCAAAACTGTCAGTAATTTCAAAGTGTTATATGACAAAGAATGCTGTTGAGACGGGACACCACGAGCGTAGCTCTCATCCTGTAACTACACTTAGGTAATTACACTTAGGTAATTACACTTCCAGCTTGTATCGAGGTCCCTTGAAGGTCAAGTTACTGACCCTCCCCAGAATGCAACCCTCATGGCAGTTGCCTAGTTTCACTACTAAGTGAACAGTTGCATTAGGTGAAAGGAAACACACCCAACCATGTTGACCAAACCACACACTAGAAATTGAAGACTGTGATCGCTCATTCCCATGGGGGCTTCGAAACCGATTTCCCTTATGTCTGAGTCATTCAGAGTGAAGACTAGGTTGAGTCTCGTTGGTTCATCATTGCCTCTCATTCTTGTGGGATCCCTGACATGTTGACCATAATAAGTTTCTTGTTGCCACTTCCAACAGTTTATCTCTCCATGTTTCCTCACCTCCATGTGGTTCTTTGTTTTCCCAGTCTATCCTTCCGTGATTGAAGCCCCCCCCCCCCCATGATGAGCAGATGGGATCTATTTCTACAGGCAGCAGTGGCTGCTCTCTTAATTATTGTGTTAACTGCCATGTTGTTTCTGTCATACTCTTGCCTGGGTCTTCTGTTGTGTACTGGAGGGTTATATATCACTGCTACTACTACTACTCTTGGTCCTCCCATTGTCATGGTGCCTGTTATGTAGTCTCTTAACCCCCTTGCAGGCTGGGATAACCAGCTCCTCGAAACTCCATTCCTTTCTTATAAGTAAGGAATACACTCTGCCTCCTCCTCTTCCTTCCCTCTCTTTCCTCATTACAGTGTAGTCCTGGGGAAACACCGCATTCATTATTATTTTTGAGAGTTTTGTTTCTGTGAGTCCAATTACATCTGAGTTCCCTTCTTGTGCTCTTTCCCTAAGTTCACTTGCCCCATCTCATGTACATTACTTTGAAACTGACTCTCTTCTTTCCATCCTCAGTTTGTTGAATCCACTGGAGAAGGGGGACAAAGGGTATCTGAGGTGGGAGGGCTTAGGAAGGAGGACCTGGAGGATTTGGGGTGTGAGGGAGGGCTGGGAGGATCTGGTATGGGAATGCTAGGAAGGTCTGGGGTGGTGTAGCTGAGAGGGTCTGGGGGTTGGGGTTCAATTAGGGCATGGGATGGGATAGCAGGAGGGGCATGTGGAAGGGGGGGGAGGGAGGTCATTGGTTGGGGAATGAAGGGGAGCCTGGGGTAAGGGTCCTGGGGTAGGGAGGCCGGGAGGTCAGGGGTTGGGAGGGTAGGTGAGTCTGGGGTGGGGTGGGGGAGGGAAGGGGATGTGGTAGAAAGGAGAGATTGGGGCTGGGATACTGGGGAGGGCATGGACTGGAGAAATAAGGAAGGGCATGAGCTGGAGAAATAAGGGAGGGCATGAGGCATGGGAACAGGGAGGGCCTGAGGTGGGGGAAGGGGTTGGGGAAAAAGGAGGGCATGGGGAGGAAACATGGGGGGCCCTGGGGTCGGAGAGCAGGGGAGACCATGGTCTGAAGAGGGTCTCTACTAGTTGGGGAGGTGCGGGTGATTGGAGGGAAATGGTTGTGTGGGTTTCTATTATATTCCTCCCTGGGGATATTGGCCTGCTGGTGAGGAGATTTCCACTCCCCTCTGAGGTTACTGGAGATACTGTGCCAAGTCCTGTGGCTCCCCCCCGTTCCTATCCCTCCCCTTGCGTCTCCTCATTGCTTCTGAAGCCTTCCTTCTCTATTCCCTCGTCATATCCCTCTGCAGAAAAACATTCTTGTATCTCCCTAGTCTCATAAGCTTGCTCTTCCTTGACAGAATTTCCTCTTTTGTTACCTCGTTCATGAGCAACTTTGCCATGCTGATTTACCCCTTGGGTCTGGTATGGCTTCGGCACCTTTTCTGGTTCCTTCGAGTCCATCCCTTCTACCTCTCTTGCAACTGCTGGGTTTGCCCCCCCTGGGGAGCCTTGCTACATCCTGGCTTCCTCTTTGGGGTTTTCGGGGTACAGTACCTTTGGTGGTTCAGGTTCGCCCTCGCTCGATGTGTTCACGGATGCCTTATCTCTCGTAAGGGGCTTTGTGACCAGTGCTCACCAGGTCACAGCAGATCACAGTAGCCCTCACTGGGAGGGGAGGGGAGGGGAGAGGAGGGCTGTGCAGACAAACAGCACAGTGGCAGTGAATGATGATTGCTTGTTTCCTTTTCTTTTTGGGAGTTCTGTTTTTCTGTTCGGTCTTGGGTTCCCAAGCTCTACTGCTGCAATTTCTACCATGTGGGGGTTTGTTTTGAAAAGTCTACCTTTCTGGGTGCCTAACCCCAGTCAATGGCAGACAATGATATATATATCCACCCCAAATACAAGGGGGGGTGGGTCTCCTTAGGCCATTGCTCCCTGTGCCTCTGAGGGGGCCAGGTTCTGGCTCTGGTCCCTGGTAGGCAGTCTTCCACTGACTGAAGCCCCAGACTAATATAGCACATATCAGTCCAATAACTCCAGGGAGTCTCCTGGGCTCACCCAGAAAACAGCGTTTCAATTCATTCAATGCTGGTTTTTTGCTCATACAGTATACTTACTACACAAAAAAAAATTTTTTTTTTAAGAAATCAAATCACTGCACATGAACAACAAGAGGCAATTTCAAGACATAGTTGAGATGGAGGAAATTAAAATAGGAGGTAGTAAACATGTAGGAATTTCCAACAATTACAACAGGTCTGAATACGTAAGAAAGCAGCACGGGAGTAAGGACTCGGAACAAAACACACACACCCATAGTATGATCATGCTGACATCAAGGTCAACCAACAAATTAATATAAGCCAACCAGTGTCATGTTGACAATTTCAAAGGACATGCCTAATGTGACAATTCAACAATTCATGCTTTCTTTTACAAGAAAGTGTGAGCAGTAAATGTTAGATTGAGGAAAGCATAACACTGATTGGAGTAAACTTGTTGGTGATGCCGATAGCTAAAACACCTACCCAACTCGTGTAGGGATGGGAAGTGTGGAGCTAGAACTAGTCAAAAAGAAAGATATGCCCGTTAGTTTAACACTAGGTGTAGACCCATAGTTTGTTGTACAATTTATACCCTTTTACAGTAAGCTTTTAATTATTCTTTTTATGTCCAATACATACAAAACAATTATCTGTATCATGCCCATTAACAAACTGCCACTAAAAGTATTTGCAAGTTAAAATTACAGTATAGTTCTTCCTTTATGAAATATATGAAATTGATAAATCATGTAGATAAAACAAAATCTGTTCGAAGAAATATAAAGAGTGTCCTTATTGAATCCCTGTAAAACAAAAAATAATTGCATACTGTGTAGACATATACCAAAGAACCTGCCTGGTAAATCGATCACTGTTGAATTGTTATCCCATAGTCTGCTAACAATGCTTATATGCATATTTTGGTAGACATCTTATTAATCTAATCACTTTTATAACCTAGTGACAGGGCCAGAGTTAGATAAGGTGAGGTCCTAAGAGAGTAAGAATAAGACTGCGTGGCGACTGAACTTGGCAAGACCATCGCCAAGATGTATAACAAATCTATGTGGGGAAGGATGGCGGGAGGAGAGGGTTGCTTCTTTGCAACTTTAAAAAGATGCCTTTAATTATTTAGTTTGAGATATTTATTAATAGGAAAATAATACTAAAAAATTGTTACTGAGATTTTGAGAGACCCTTCAAACTGTAAGGTCCTAAGCTGTAGCTTGTTTAATTTATGCCTAAAATCCAGTTATGGGTACTAGCAATGTGTAAAATTTAGTTCTGCTAATGTATTCTTGAAACTAAAACATGTCAATTTAAGTGCATTTGAAAAGACTGCCATTTAATTGATAAAGGTAAAGTGTAATTTTATTCAGCAGTAAAAGGGTTAAGAACTGTACTATACTGTACATTGCAGTGACAAGTTTTGAGGACATCTTCAAATTTGATTAAATCTTGAAAAAATAAATTTGTATTATCAATTATCTCTGTAAAGAGATAATTCACAATGAATTACCTGACACTACACTATGACAAGCAACATAAAAGGCATCTTGGAAACATGTTTACAAAACATTAACTTTACATTTTTATGACTTTCAGTCCAGTAAACATACAATGAACCAATATGATTTTAATGTTTTTATGTTGTAATAATGTTTTAACAGTGTAAAAATTGTAATAATAATGTTTTTTTATTATGCTGTGTGTTTACTTGGAAGATCCACAATTAAATTTAATCTGTTATATTAACATTTTACAAATGCCTTGATTTTTATGTCATTTGAAAAGTAACAAAATAATATTTCAGAACTGTGGCCAAATTCTCAAAAGACAATTAATAAAGGCTTACTGTCAAAGGATGCGAAGAGCTCTGGCATATCATCCATACTGACCATACTCTTGAGGCCAAATCTAGTGCCCTCTTTATATTGCGCTCTCTTATGGGCTGGTTGGTTACTTGTTGGGGTCAAGCTCCCACTGCTGAGAACTGTCTGCTGTTGCTGTTGTTGTGGCTGTGGCTGTGGCTGTGGGTGAAGCAGTGGCTGCGGCTGAAGTAGTGGTTGCTGGACAATACCACTTGCTGGCATAGCTGCTGTCTGAGGTACAATTTGTTGGGTTGAGATAGACAAAGGTTGTTGATTTAATGGTCGCCGTGCAAAGTCCATTGATGGCCGCCTGAGAAATGAAGATTAAAAATATTATAGACATCAAAGTCAAAATTCAAAGATCGAAAATCATAATGCACATTATTTGTAGTTAATAAAAATATGTTTTACATTTTCTTGACTCAATTTTATATTCTAAAGTTAGTTAGTTCATAATCAGTACAGTACTGTATGCAGTCTTAAAAGTTGAAAAATACAGCATTTAAAGTAAAGCTAACATAACATAATGTTGCCCGTTATATTCCATATTCATCATAAAACTCCTTATTCCATAATTACTTGTACATTATTCAGCATTTAGTGACCACTGTGAGAAAAAAATACCAGCAAAAATCAAAATAACAATATTTAATTAAATGGTAATACATGAAAATAAATTAAAACTTAATATAAACATTGATAGTACAGATTTTTAAAACAACAAAACATCAATGCTTCTAAGATCAACAAAAACAATAAACATTAATGTCTTTAAGATCAACATATTTCCTACAGTTTCCTACATGTTTCATTCGAAAGGTGACACCCCTTGTGTCAACACCTGCAACAGAGGAACTCCAGGATATTTCACAATTCCTAAGTATTGTAGTACAGGTTGAAGATAGTGAGTGGTGTCCCAGGGAACATAAAGGTGTAGTGCTTTGGAAAAATAGGTGAGATAAGACGAATGTGCCAAGTGAAGTGAAAAATTGGATGAGAAAAAGTTGCCCTAGTGTTCACATTGCAGACAACAACAACATTCAAGATGGCCACCGGCAAGAATAAAAACAAAACAGAACTAGATTTTGGGGTTTTTAATGAAGAAAACATTGATATAAGCAGTCTACACGGGTCCATCTAATTACCACAAGCTACCACAAGCTACACAAGTTTCACAAAGCTTCCTGGCAATACGTAAGTAATAAATAAATATGATATGTTAGGTTAGGCAGACCTAACCTAACCTAACCTAACCTAACCTAACCTAATCTAACCTAACCAAACCTAACCAAACCTAACCAAACCTAACCAAACCTAACCTAACCTAACCGAAGCTTGGATCGTCGACATGATTTGGCGTCACCAGCTTTATATTTTCGTCTAATTTCTTTATAAAAAAATACTTTTTCAGATTAAAATTATGTTTTTTCGTGTTGTACATTCAGCACCAACATTATAATGAGTAAATATATCATATTTATTCATTACTAACGTATTGCCAGGAAGCTTTGTGAAGCTTGTGGTAGCATGTGGTAATTAGACGGACCGCTCTCCACAACAAATTGGCAAAATTAGATATTATAGTAAACTATCATGTAGAAATAATCAGCAAATTGAAAGAAAGTAATGAGCACTTGAGTAGCAAAGTTTTAGGTCTTGAGGGGTTAGTGAAAGACTTATGCAAGGACAAAAATCAACTGGAAACAAATTGCAAAGCCATGGAAGAGGAAAATAAACTCTTAAAATAGCTCTGGAAGAAGCTAAAGCAAATTTAAGAAGTTAAATGACTTCTGTTAAAGAAGATGAGACTTCTGTTAAAGACTTCTGCTAAAGAGTAAATGTCTTCTTTAACATTTAACATTCTGTTAAATGTTAAAGTTAAAGAAGTTAAATGACTACGATAGGTTAGGTAATGAAATTCAACAGGAGAAACAGCTTTTGTCAGCACAGATGGAGGAAGTTACACAGGGAATAGAACAGTGCAAGAAAGATATGCAACTCACTTATGCACAAGTGGCCAAGGAGAAGGAAAAAATAGAAGAAGCAGTAAAGGAAGTCAAACACTGCAGCAACCAAGATAAAACAAACATTAGGCTGAAGTCGGAAAGGAATTGGCATCAAATCCTAAATTGGTGCAAAACACAGTCGATCGAAGTCCCAATTAATTTTTGGTTGCAAAGAAAAGGCGAAAACATCTAGGTCAGAAAGAGCTGTAGAAGAAGTGAAAGTAGTAGATAAAATTGTTGGCCTCGTGGAAGGTCTTACAACCATAGAGAATGTGTGCGACTACAGGAGAATAGGCAGGTACGTAAAAAGGAAAGATTGACCTTTGAGGATCACCCTAAACGGTGCCAAACAGATGGAAGAAGTACTAAGGAATGCTAGAAAATTACAAAGTGATGAGGAAGAGAAAGTATGGTCATTAAGACGAGATCTTTCAAAAGAAGACAGAGAGAGAAGCTAAAACTGAACCTCATCAAGGCAAAATGTCTAAATGAGAGCAGGAATGAAGAAGAAATCAATTCTTTTTTCAACAAAGTGATAGGGGTAAGCAGGCCAGTAAAATGGTACAAAAAGGCAAACCAACAAAATCACTATAAAAAGGGTAGCGAAGAATGAGCAGAGGGGGAACATGTTTCTGAAAATTGTATACACCAACATAGATGGAGCAAGATCAAAGATACTGGAGTTAAGTGATGTAATACAGCTGCAGACGCCAGACATTGTTGCACTCGCGGAGACAAAACTTGAAGATGATATTTTAAATGAGGTCATATTTCCAAGGGGCTACTAAGTTTGGAGTCGGGACAGAAAAATTAGGAAAGGCGGTGGCGTTGCTATGCTGGTGAAAGAACACCTAAAGGTAAATGAAATAATGATTGCCAATCCACGAGAAGTTAACGTAATACCACTAGATATCTGCAATCAGGATGATAAACTAATGATCATAAATGCATATAGTCCACCGCCATGCAACACATGGACAAAGGAGGAGCTGAATAATAAACGCGAGGGTCTTACAGCAATAATGAGAGAGATTATAGTGAGAGCTGATAAAGCTAGATCACGACTGTTGGTAGTCAGCAACTTCAACTTGAAATCCATAGACTGGGAGGCATATGAAGCTAGAACAGAGGATTTTTGGACGTGTAGATTCGTAAACCTCATCCTGGAAACATTCATGTTTCAACATGTTAAACAAGCTACGAGGATGATGGAAAGGGATGTTCCCTCCATGCTGGATTTAATATTTACCAGGAAAGAGGAAGAGATATTTTACATTCAGTACCTCCCTCTCTTGGGTAAAAGTGACCATATCTTTTTGGGAATAAAGTATGCAATGCATTAAAATCTGGAAGAAAATGAGGTTGAAGCAGTTGAAAAGCCTGATTTCAGGAGAGGTCATTATGGGGAACTCGGACATTTCTTTAAGGAATTTGACTGGAAAGACTTGCTGTTAGGACATGAAGTAAATGAGATGTATGTCAAGTTTTGTAAAATATATGATAAAGGAACAATAAAATTTATACCAAAGCAGAGATGCAGAACTAGGAAACAGGATTCATCAGAAATTGCGAGAGGGCCAGAGACCAAAAGACACAAAAATGGAATCAATATAGGAAGAGGCCAAATCCCCAAACATACCAGCGATATAAAGATGCGAAAACAAACTACACGGCAGTGAGTAGAGAAGCAGAAAGAAATTTTGAAAAAGGGATTGTGGACAAATGTAGAACAGAACCAGGTCTATTCTATAAATTCATAAACAACAAATTGCAGGTAAAGGATAATATTCAGAGGTAGAAAATGGGAAACAGATTCACGGAAAATGAAAAGGAAATGTGTGAAACATTAAACATAAAGTTCCAATGTGTGTTTGAACAAAATGAAATTTTCAGGGAACCAGACACAATAAAAATTCCAGAGATCAACATAGAGCACATAGAGGTGTCTAGAGACCAAGTGGAAAAGGTGCTCAAGGGGCTAAGTAAGAACAAAGCTGTTGGTCAAGATGGAGTTTCACCATGGGTTCTGAGAGAATGTGTACCTGAGTTCATCATTCCACTTCAACTGATTTTTCAGGCATCCCTGTGTACAGGAGTTGTAGCTTATGTGTGGAAAAAGGCTAACATAGTTCCAATCTATAAAAGTGGCAGCAGGGAAGACCCCCTCAATTATAGACCTGTATCATTGACAAGTGTAATACTGTAGTCAAAATACAGCTGTACTGAAAAAATAATTAAAACTAAATGGGTAGAACACCTGGAGAAAAACTATATAATATCAGACAGACAGTATGGTTTTCGATCTGTAACATTCTGTGTAACGAATTTACTCGGTTTCTATGATCGAACCACAGAGATTTTACAGGAAAGAGATGACTGGGTTGACTGCATCTATCTGGACCTAAAAAAGGCTTTTGACAGAGTTCCACATAAGAGGTTGTTCTGGAGACTGGAACATATTGGAGGGGTGACAGGTAAGCTTCTAACATGGAAGAAAAATTTCCTGATAGAAAAATGAGGGCCGTAATCAGAGGCAATGTATCGGATTGGAGGAATGTCACAAGTGTAGTACCACAAGGTTCAGTTCTTGCACCAGTAATGTTCATTGTCTACATAAACGATCTACCAGTTGGAATACAGAATTATACGAACATGTTTGCTGATGATGCTAAGATAATAGGGAAGATAAGAAACTTAAATGATTGTCATGCTTTTGAAGAAAACCTGGACTAAGTACAGTGGAACCTCCACTTACAATGGTAATCCGTTCCCAGAGACGTATCGTAAGTCGAAATATCATAAGTCGAAACGAATTTTCCCATAAGAAATAATGGGAATTGAATTAATCTGTTCTACACTCCCCAAAAAATTAACTTCAAAATACATTTTATACCTAATTCACCCAAATCTTTAGTACTAAAGTATGTACAAGTTATTGCTTACCTTTATTGATGACTCTTGTTGGCATATGGAAGACTGTGAGGAGGAGGAGAGGTGTTAGTGTTTGGAAGGAAAGTCCCCTTCCATTATAATCAGGAAGTGATTGTTTTTCATTTTTCAAATTTTTTCAAATTTTTTTATTTTTAATTTTTTTTATTTATTAAAGAAAATGGAGCAGCCTACCTGACATTCACTGAACGAACCTTTCAGACATTTTTTTTCTTTTTTCAAATTTTTTCATTTTTTTTATTTAAATTTGTTTTTTATTTTTTATAGAAAATAAAGCAGCCTACCTGACATTCACTGAACGAACCTTTTAGACACTTTCTTTTTTCAATTTTTTTCAATATTTGTCTGTAGTGATGCATCACAGTGTTATTGAAAAGGTTAACCACCGTGCTGCGCCGAGTTTATTGTGAAATTTCTCCTGTGCGCATGAAATAGTGTTCCCAAAAAATTCTTTTTTCTTTGTAAAATGATAAATTCCCTTCCCTGAACATGTCTATGTAAAAATAAATACCAAATTCCACTTACTTTGGCTGTGGGGACGTGGACAAGGTGCGCTGTGATGTCATCAGGGGCTGGTCGCCCGTGCATGACTCGCCCAGACACGGTCGCACGGGCCATACAAGCACTGGGTGTTGCCACAGATATATTTTCAATTATTTGTTCTATGTATTTCCAATGTGGGTTTTATTTGTTTTTTTATCGTATATGATGCATATTTGTCCTTTACAATGTGTATACAGTAAAACGTTCATAGTGTTCCATGGAACTGTGATACATGTGTCAGTAATGTGTCCACAATAAATATTTATTGTTGCAATATTACTTGCTAAAAATTTACTAAAATTACAATATGTACAGTTTCACACACTATTTACACAGTATCACACTGTGTTACACACTCAGTACTTCGGAAGTGAGTAATAATCAATGAAGTAGTTCATGGTACACAGCACGACTTCGGTCTCGTTGCACCAGGTACAGATAGATTTTTCGCTTCCTGTTTCTTCATTCTGTGTGCTTACAAATAACGCACTCACGTATACCCTTGGCATTAGTACCTGTAGGTGGTATGTAGCCAAGCTTGTAAAACGTAAGGTAGTCTTGAAAAGATTACAGGAAAAGATAAATTTGTAACGTAGTCGTGAAAAGATCGCTTTGTAAGGTCCCACACAGGAAGAAATTCAGCCAGCATCAAAAAGTGTACGTCAGTCTGGAAGAGATTCAGCCAGCCTCAAAGAATGTCTGTCAGTCAAGAAGAGATTCAGCTATTCTTGAAAATATCTATAGAAAACATCACCATGGAAGCCACTAACACTGTTCATCTATGCTACTTGTATCAGATGCATCATCACTGAATGCAGAAAACGATTCATCTATGTATCATCTAAATAAATTGGAGATAGCATAGGTGGGCAAGGGTGGCACTCAGAGCTACAACTGGATACGCTTGCTGTATTGTCCTCATAGGTGCTGTATCACTTGCATCCGACCTTTGTGCTAGGTCCTTATTGCGCCTAGCTTCACCAATATTATGATCCTTATGTTCTTCAAACAATAAGGTTTGAATTTCACCGACAGAGCACCATCTTTCAACACCGCGTCGGACAGGTGTTTGGGAGCCAGGGGCGTGTGCACCCACCCATGGTTTCTCTCAGTACTAACCCAGCCAGCAACCCTAGGGCATTCTGGGAATTTTTTCCAAGATTCCTGCCTCTCACTGGAGGTTCTAAGAGTCCATTTCGTACACAACCAACCGTGTACACATTTAGATTGGGTACGAAAAAATAAAAAAAAGTTTTCTCGGTTGGCGCAGTTTCCCACCGACTGAGAATACTCAGTTGGCGCAGTTAAGTGGTTAAGGCAATGGCCTACTGCAGCTTGATTTAGGTGAGTCGTTTCAGCAAACGTTTGCAGTTCTTCCCATGTTGTACATATTTTCATAATAAATGAGGCAGGGACATCCTCTACATCAACAATCTTCATACCATTTTCATGTTTACAAATGATCTCTTGTTTTTCCTCTGTGGTCATCCTCACATGTGTTTTCTTAGGTTGAACCTTACCACTGACTTTCTTGGGACCCCATGGCATGACATATAATAATTACTTTTATGTTAAAAAAACAAAAAAATCACCAAAATAATGGAATTTCTTACATGCGTGATCGTCACTAAGCGAGCTGCTCTGGTAAACTGAGGCAGGTCTGCCTGCGTGACCAAGAACCATGTGCTTGGTCGACCCGAACGCGTATCAACGAATATCGTTAGTTGACAACACAATCGTAAGTCGAGTCACATTTTCTGATCAAATTTATATCGTAACTCTAAATTATCGTAGTTTCCTAAGTCGGGGCAATCGTAAGTTGAGGTGTCACTGTATATGGAGCACCACTTGACAAATGGAATTTAATGTGAATAACTGCCATGTAATGGAATGTGGAATAGGAGAACATAGACCCCACACAACCTATATATTATGTGAGAAATCTTTAAAGAATTCTGATAAAAAAGAAATCTAGGGGTGGTTCTAGATAGAAAACTATCACCTGAGGACCACACAAAGAACGTTGTGTGAGGACCCTATACCACGCTTTCTAACTTCAGATTTGCTTTTAAATACATGGATGGCGATATACTAAAGAAATTGTTCATGACTTTTGTTAGGCTTTTGTTAGGCCAAAGCTAGAATATGCAACGATTGTGTGGTCCCCATATCTTAAGGAGCACATCAACAAACTGGAAAAGGTTCAAAGACATGCTACTAAGTGGTTCCCAGAACTGAAAAGGGCAAGAGCTACGAAGAGAGGTTAAAGGCATTAAATATGCCAAAACTAGAAGAAAGAAGAAAAAGAGGTGATATGATCATTACATACAAAATAGTAACAGGAATTGACAAAATCGATAGGGAAGATTTCCTGAGACCTGGAACTTCAAGAACAAGAGGTCATAGATTTAAATTAACTAAACAAATATGCCAAAGACATATAAGAAAATTCACTTTCACAAACAGAGTGGTAGACGGTTGGAACAAGTTAAGTGACAAGATGGTGGAGGCCCAAAACCATCAGTAGCTTCAAAGCGTTATATGACAAAGAGTGCTGGGTAGACGGGACACCACGAGCGTAGCTCTCATCCTGTAACTACACTTAGGTAATTACATACATTTCACATACATTCGTATCTTTCCAATGCTATTATCGTGAAACATCTGATAACTCCTCATCTTCTGTGAAATCAGCCACATATTTGTTCGTTTCATGAACAATATGTTCCATTAGCGGCTCATCAAAATATGCAGTGAAGAAGTCCATTTAACATATTTCATCACCATTATCAGGGAAAAGGCCTGTAATCCCAACAACTTTATCGTCAAGGGTGTGAGTTTCTGGAACAAAATCTTCCCCATTACTCCACACAGATACATCTGCTGTCTTCCGAAAGGCAACAGCGGCACTAAGGCAAGGAATCCATGGACTAGAAGCTGAAGTAGTTCTAGCAACAGTAGGGGCAGGAAGGGGACAATGAAGGAAAAATATTTGAAGATGAGGGGGCTTTGTTTCTCATCGTCTTCATGTGGTTCCATGCAGCAGTGCTTGGCTGGGAGACACGATGCTGACACGATGCTGATGCGACAAAACTTCACTTGGCAACACCACTGCCACAAAGAACAGGCGTGGCAAAACTATTCTCCGATTCTAAATCACTAAAACCAGAGAATGATTCATCTTCTTAAGACTCGTCGACCAAAACATCATAATCTTGCAAAGTAACACGAACTTTGTGGTTGTGCAAGAAGTCGTGTTGAGTGTGGATGAGTAGGCAGTGGTGAGTCTGTAGGCCTCCTCACCCCTTGTGGTACCCTCATGTTCATTCTCACTGTCTGTGGTATCAACATCCTCAGGCTGTGTGTAGTCTTGATCTGTGTGGGAGTTGTCAATATCAGGTTCATCAACCTTGTCGAACAATTCAGTATGAATTTCTTCATCGGTCAATGACTGGGTGGTGCGGTGCACTGCGTGTGGTTGGACGCTGGGTTGTTGTGCACTCGCCATTGTGTCTGGTCATTAACTGAGGTCTCTAAGACAATGGCGGCCTACGCTACATTTTTTCCAAGATGATGTCTGTTTACAATCGCCCCTGGCTAGCATATGGGTGACCCCTTTATACCGCGGGACATTTAAATAGTGCGAGAGACCCTACATCGCCAATGTATGACAAGCGCATTGCGGTGCACATTACTCCCATTGCCTATGGGAGTTTTGAGCAGCTTAAAGGTTAAGAGTCATTAAAACATTATTTTGAGATGTTAACTCAAAATGTGTTATCTCTATTTAAATCATTCTGTTAAAATAATATATAGAGAAGCTGATTTATAGTCAATAAAATACAGTGTGAGAGTGATATTAGGCGGCTATGTCGTTCCAGACGTAAGCCAGCCTTTTCTCTCACTGTATCCAGTTATAAAATTAGTAGAGTATTGCCTCTTTAATATTACATTCTTATATTGTACATAGAAGCTATGGTGTAATGGTTGGTTCTGTTACCACCAAGGTCATTAATGATTAAATATAATGTGCATATGTGAAAATTTAATCAATGTCAAATAACATCCAATGGGATCTCATTAAGACCTTTTGCTTCATTTGCAATCCTTTTGTGCTACCGCTCACAGTATGAATGGGTGCGGTATTGGGTGCACAATAAAATAGCAGTTGCTAGTGGGAGTAGAGGCTGTAAGCCAACTGGACCAATTGCTTTAATTGGGCACCGCACCCAGGAGCCCCCTTGCTAGGGTAATCTACTCTCATTTTGTCAAGTAAAACTGCCTTCTATCAGAGCCAAACCTGCAAAGGATTGCCATAAACCAACACTAAATTGCAATCTAATGTGTGCTGAATTCTTGAACTGAATTGAACTTTAAGTTTACATTTATGCAAGAAAGTTAACTTTATAATAAAACCAGCATTGAATGCAAAGAAATGCCAGTTTCTGGGTGAGCCCCGGAGGCTCCCCTGAAGCTAGCTTACTGAATAAGTGCCACACTACTTTGAGTCATCAGTCGCAAAGTTCTTGTATGCCTCCCGGGGGACCATGCGCCAGTACCTAGACCCCTCACAGAGGTGCAGAGAGCATTGGCTTATGAACACTTTACATTTAAAGTTTATTATTTAGTCATCAATCAGGGAAGACAACCAGAAATGTAGGTAAATCAAAACAGATTACTGCCTGATTGAAAATGTGATCTACACCCTCAAAATATCAAAAAGAACTCCCCCAACAAAAAACAAACAAGCAAAACTTCCTCCAACTTATACCCTGCTCGTTAGCTCCACCCTGCCCCCCTTCCCCCCTTTGGGTGGAGAGCCGGGCTACCCACCCTCCAATTCTTGAATGATGAAAGCTGACGACTGGAGGGAGGAGGTCAAGAAACTAATCCAGGGCTCGCCCAGAAACTGTCATTTCATTACATTCAACACTGATTTTCTGAGGGAAGCCCCATCAGCTCCCTGAAGCTAACTACACACAAAGAAGGAAAACTGGGACTTACCACATGAGGCATCAGCACCGCAGGTATTAATCCAAAGAAGAGACCATCAGCCAAGACAGATGCCCCAAAGCATCACATGGCTGCAGAGGGCCAGAGACGTTCACTAGATACCTGCCAGCCAAGATCCTGTTAGTCCTCCAAAGCCCTCTTGTCTGAATATTGTCCTAAGACATGTTTCAAAACACGGCATACTTCTGAAATAGCGACACCAAAAAACCCTAAGAGACTACCACAGCAAACAAGCAGTCATAGAGAAGCCCCCCGGTACACCTGATGCTAGCTGAAAAGCTGGCTATGCTAGCTACAGTGCTAGCATAGCCAACAAACACTCTCCTACCCAGGGCAAGATGGAAAGCCCAAAGCCCACGACGCGCCCGAATGGTGTAGACCACCACAAGCGAGGATGTCTTCTAACGGGAAGTGAATCCCAAATGCCCCAGGGAAGGGAACCCTGACCGTGCAAGGGCAGTACTTATGGAGCACCTAGGGAAGGTGACTAAGTGCATGCAGCTCCAATGCTCAACACCTGGCCAATGCACACAGATAGTGTAGGAATAGCCTCACAAGACAAAACACACCAAAGCAGGAAACTGTGGTCAAGGCAACTGATGCCTGCCAGGCAAATCAGTAAAGAACTGACTGCTGGCAGGCCAGCTGCCCCTCTCCCTCTCACCCGGAGCTAACGAGCAAGGGGTTAGTTAGACGAAGTTTTGCTTGTTTGTTTTCTTGTTGGGGGGAGTCCTTTTGATATTTTGAGGATGTAGATCACATTTTCAACTAGGCAGAAGTCTGTTTTGATTCACCTACCTTTCTGGGTGCCTGCTTTCCCTGGTTGATGGCTAGCTGATAAACTTTAAATGTCAAGTGTTCATAAGTCATTGCTCCCTGTGCCTCTGTGAGGGGGAAAGGGGGGTTCTGGCTCGTGGTTCCCGGTAGGCATACAAAAACTCTGCGACTGATGACTCCAAGTGGTGTGGCACTTAAACAGTAAGCTAGCTTCAGGGAACTGATGGGACTACCCCACAGAAAAGTCAGTTTATAGAAAAAGAAAAAAAAAAAGATAATTTGTTTCTAACAATACTGTTCACTTACATTTTGAAAGTCTTCTTTAAACCAAAAATAAAATTAGTATTTTATATAAATCATTTAACTACAGCAGACCTTGCCTGTGAACCTGGCGACCCCACCAAAAATGTTGCCAATTGGGTCCTGTGGCTCCTAAGACTGACCCTAGCTGGTGTCAATAATGACAATGTTACACTTTCATTGGATGCGTATTAGGTGCACAATAAAGTAGCCACTGCTGGAGGAACTTAATAATAATCAAGCAAATGCAAGGTAACCTTTACATTATTTTTGCTGTTAAAATGTTTTATCATAAAATAACATTTGTGTGTGTTTGCTGGGAGACCAGTGTTTCATCTCAATATAACATACAACAGTCCATAGGCTGAGTGTTCATGCATCTAAAAATTGTCACAAATTTTCATTTATATGAAAATTACTTCCCATATCATACTATAAACTGCTGTTCTCTTAATTTTTTCTTGTTTTTACATTTCTATTTCTACTTGGTCATTTGTAGAAAGCTATCAAGATTGCTTTCAAATTTTCTACAAGATAATGTACTGTACTTTGAACTAAAACATATCATAAAAATCCTGGATAGACTGGATCATCATCACTTTCATTTTGTATGTGCAAGATCGGTTATTTGTTTCAGCCACATTATTGTGACTTATTCTCTGCATGCAAATATTGGCTCTTTATAAACATAGAGCAATTTAAATGTTGTCTACACGTCTATACTTGATATCACAACTGGGTAACTCGTCAACTGGAATTTTGTACATTTTTTAACTATATACAACCCACACTCTCAAATACTGTATTCATTAAAAGTGAATATACCCAACTACAGTACTGTATTTATAACCAAATATACCAAGTATACAGTACTATATCCAAATCTTGAGAAAATGAAAGATAAAACAAAAATCCCAATGAAAACAATTACAATGACAAAACTCATTGTGAAGAATAAAATAAATACACAGGTGTATGGAAAATTCAACAAAACCTTGTAACAATAGAATAAACTGGCAATTTCAATATAATACAATAATGAAGTTTCAAGTTTCAATATCATCAGTCAATGAAGCACCTTTTAAACACAGAATATTTCAATATTACATGTAAGTTAGGGGAATATATTTGATATACTATATATAGGTATGCAAAGAAGAAACATAGTCAGAAGAGGAGAATAAAAAAAAAGAGGTATTCCGAAGAAAATACTGAAGCCGTGCAATGCGACTGAACCAGCATTCCTCGCCTCCTTAGACACATGCACTACCGACTGGACCTTGATTTATTTATTTATGTATTTATTTCTTTATTTATACAAGCGTTCTTGCATTCTTGTAAAGCCATTAGCACACATAGCATTTTGGGCAGGTCCTTAATCCAAATTTTTCCCTGGAATACAAAAGTCAAATCATTTAAGAACCAGGTTCACATTCACTGCTGGGTGAACAGAGGATACAGTTAAGGATTGGCATCCAGTCAATCCTCCCTAGCCAGGATACGAACCTAGGCCAAAGCGCTTGCAAAGCGCCGGGTGAGTGTTTTACCACTGCATCATGGGGACTGCCAACATGATGGACTTAAAGCATCTTGACCAGAATGGGGCCAAGAGATAGGGAACATTACTACCGACTCCTGGGTGTGGGCAGGTATCTTGTAATACTCAAACTGTGGTAGTGGATGGGATGGTGCTTTCCAGACTTTATGTAAATCTAGTAATACTTTAGCTTGATATAATTCAAGCCCATTATGGTCCCAGTCAGTACAGCATGTGCCAGATGAGGTCTATAGAAGCAGAACCAATCCCATCGTATGGCTTCAATATTTACTAATAAATACATAATTTTTTTGTGATTTCACTGTGCTGGTATTATGAATCTTCGAAATGGAGTTCCTGGAAAATACGTACTAAGAAAGACAACAGAGGTGAATTTAGAAATTTGAAGAGATCCATGCAAAAATCAAGCATAAATTGGATGCAAGCATAAAAGCACCAAGCCAAATGATGGCACTCCAAGACACTTACGTCCACCTAGTCCCTGCTTACCCTGGGTGGAATATAGGTACGCCTTTTCTCTCTTCCTTGTCACTACCCAAGCTGGACTGTTTGCGGTAAAAAACAGAGTGCGCTACACGGTATCCCTCAAGGGAGCCCGGGGGGGTACCCAGCTCCGTAACATCCCGCACAGAGCTCGTGGAATCAGAAGGAGAGCGAGCGAAAAGCCCACTACTGAAGTCAACCAGGTATTTGGGCGAGCTGTAGTAACAAGATGGAAGTCCATGCTAGGCTATCCTGGGTTATCAGGCAGTTGCAAAATATGAAATGCCTTGTATGATTCATATCTGACTAGAATTGACTTTACAAATAATTGTTGATTTTACAGTACAGTACTTTTGAAACTCATCTTGTGCAGGTTTAAAAATAATTTATATTTAAAACTTAGATTATGTTACAGAATTATGAACTCTCATACAAGACATTATTTTCATTCAGAAATTGCTTAAAGCATGCAGAAGCCTACAATCCGCTTAAAACCAGGAGAATGAGGCTATGTTAGAAACTTTGTATACAAATAGCTTAGTCTAACCTTCAATAATGTAGAAAGTGTCTACTTGAAAACTTGTTATTGATAAATATCAAACAGACAGAAAGTCTACTTGACATATTGCACTAATATTATACACTAGCCATTTTATAACTGGGCCCGAGCGAAGAATGCCTTACTCTACTGCTACGATATTCAGGCAACATGAGGTCCCAATTCATATTTAACAAAAGCATTACAAATTAATAACAGTTATCATTAAACAAAACAATTAGTGGAAGAATAGTTTCTAATACAGATCATTAATAATGCATCTATTAAACACTATTGACATTTTTTTTAGAAAGAATTGAATTAAGCTAATCTATTTACCAATGATTTGTCTGTAATGGGAATCAGTTCCTGAGCCCATTATGTACCTCTGTAACCTTCTCCACTACCACCCACAGGATGGGTATGAGTTCCACTGCCACCTACAGGATGGGTATGGGGTTCACTACCACCCACAGGATGGATATGGGGTCCACTATCACCCACAGGATGGGTATGGGGTCCACTATCACCCACAGGATGAGTATGGGGGTCCACTATCACCCACAGGATGAGTATGGGGGTCCACTACCACCCACAGGATGAGTATGGGGTTCACTACCACCCCTAGGATGAGTATGGGGGTCCACTACCACCCACAGGATGAGTATGGGGGCCACTACCACCCACAGGATGAGTATGGGGGTTCACTACCACCCACAGGATGAGTATGGGGGTCCACTACCACCCACGGGATGAGTATGGGGGTCCACTACCACCCACAGGATGAGTATGGGTCCACTATCACCCACAGGATGAGTATGGGGTCCACTACCACCCACAGGCTGAGTATGGGGGTCCACTACCACCCACAGGATTAGTATGGGGTCCACTACCACCCACAGGATGAGTATGGGGTCCACTACCACCCACAGGATGAGTATGGGGGTCCACTACCACCCACAGGATTAGTATGGGGTCCACTACCACCCACAGGATGAGTATGGGGTCCACTACCACCCACAGGATGAGTATGGGGGTCCACTACCACCCACAGGATGAGTATGGGGTCCACTACCACTCATAGGATGATTATTGGGTGTATAGTAAATGAGCTAATATAACTAAACTGATCTGTTAAAGAATTCCTTAAAAGAAAGTAATTTTCAAAATATCAGCTTAATCAGTATTTTTCATTATAATGCAATCACTAACCTTGAAGCAAAAAAGAAAATAAGTTAGTGTATTATTAAAGATGATTGTTCCTGTGGCAGAGATTTATGGGTTAAGGTGATTAAAGTCTTCCCTGCATTTAGTCGTGTCTAAATATTGAGACTCAAATATTGATCTTTTATATATAACTGATGAAATTATTACCCAGTGGGCACAGTGTGTTCAAGTAATGTTAATAACATTTATTTTATGTTCATTTAACATTTGTCCAATGTCACAATCACCATTGATCAGATTTGTCAGGAAGGGGATTAGAGGGGGAATATCTTATTGTATATCATACAGAATTTAGTAAATTGGCTAAATATAAAACATTTGTCTTGCATAAACCAATCTACAAATTACTTATACCACTGACCCCTCTACCCCCCCCCCCCACCTCCCACGTCCTGCCTGGGGCAAATATAAGCAAACAGCGTTGATGCAACATTGAATCACTGTTGATAACGTTGACACTGATTTAACTTTACTTGACCATATTTTGCCCACTGGGATAAAACTTCACTGATGAGGGGATGTTTACAGGAAGAAGTTAGTAGCAACATATAGCAATAGCATCAATTGAACTCATAATATTCTCCAACTTGTACATTTTTCATTTAAGTATGTCCATTGAAAGCAATGCAGTTTACGAAAACTGGGAAATACCACTGCGGAGAATTAGAAGAGAGACTCATGAAGACACTAAAGTTTGGTGTAAGACTTTCATAATAAAGTCAATATTTTATTTTGTTACAAGAGGTGAAGGAATGTGAAGAATGATAACCAGGTAAATGTATTGGTTATGTCCAGTAAACAAGGAGGCTTGAACCATGTAAATGTATTAGTTATGTCCAGTAAAAAAAAAATGAGGCAGGAACCAGGTAAATGCATTGGTTATGTCCAGTAAACAAAGAGGTAG
Source organism: Procambarus clarkii (assembly GCF_040958095.1). Lineage (NCBI taxonomy): Eukaryota > Metazoa > Arthropoda > Malacostraca > Decapoda > Cambaridae > Procambarus > Procambarus clarkii. Next base: position 38,484,299 of record NC_091163.1, read on the forward strand.
GAACCAGGTAAATGCATTGGTTATGTCCAGTAAACAAAGAGGTAGGAACCAGGTAAATGTATTGGTTATGCCCAGTAAACAAAGAGGTAGGGACCAGGTAAATGCATTGGTTATGTCCAGTAAACAAAGAGGTAGGAACCAGGTAAATGCATTGGTTATGTCCAGTAAACAAAGAGGCAGGAACCAGGTAAATGGATTAGTTAAGTCCAGTAAACAAAGAGGCAGGAACCAGGTAAATGCATTGGTTATGTCCAGTAAACAAAGAGGTAGGAACCAGGTAAATGTATTGGTTATGTCCAGTAAACAAAGAGGCAGGAACCAGGTAAATGTATTAGTTAAGTCCAGTAAACAAAGAGGCAGGAACCAGGTAAATGTGTTAGTTAAGTCCAGTAAACAAAGAGGCAGGAACCAGGTAAATGCATTGGTTATGTCCAGTAAACAAAGAGGCAGGAACCAGGTAAATGCATTGGTTATGTCCAGTAAACAAAGAGGTAGGAACCAGGTAAATGCATTGGTTATGTCCAGTAAACAAAGAGGTAGGAACCAGGTAAATGCATTGGTTATGTCCAGTAAACAAAGAAGCAGGAACCAGGTAAATGTATTGGTTATGCCCAGTAAACAAAGAGGCAGGAACCAGGTAAATGTATTGGTTATGCCCAGTAAACAGGTAAATTTTGTTTACTGGGGTAAATTTAAACTGCAGGTAAATTTTGCTTTATTTAGAACCTGTACTTGAGGTCGATCTCGAACCCATTGTTGATGTGACGACTTATAATGAATTTTGTAACTAGCTCATCAAGATTGTAACTTGCTTAGCTAAATGAATTGTGGGGTTCAATCCCTGAGCCCATTATGTGCCTCTGTAACCCTTTCCACTACCACCCACAACATGGATATGGGGTGCATAATAATTGAACTAAAATAACCAGTAAACAAAGAGGCAGGAACCAAGTAAATGTATTGGTTATGTCTAGTAAACAAAGAGGCAGGAACCAAGTAAATGTATTGGTTATGTCTAGTAAACAAAGAGGCAGGAACCAAGTAAATGTATTTGTTATGTCCAGTAAACAAAGAGGCAGGAACCAAGTAAATGTATTGGTTATGTCCAGTAAACAAAGAGGCAGGAACCAAGTAAATGTATTGGTTATGTCCAGTAAACAAAGAGGCAGGAACCAAGTAAATGTATTGGTCATGTCCAGTAAACAAAGAGGCAGGACCAGATAAATGTATTGGTTATGTCCAGTAAACAAAGAGGCAGGAACCATGTAAATGTATTATGTCCAAATACAATCATCCTGAACGCATTTCTCAATTGACATATGTCTCCTTGCTCATCCTCATCTACTTGCTCATACTTAAGAAGGCATATCTAATTCAAAGACAAGTCTTCCTTTTACTGGGAACAATTTAATTTATAAAATAATTATTTAGGAAAGAATACATCTAATAATCCAATGCATACATATGAACTGTAATAAAAGTGATGAAGTTTCAGTCTGTCCTGGACCCTGATCAAGTAGCAGTATAGCACAACTTAATAAGGGTCCAAGTCAGACTGAAATGTCTTTACTTTTATTTCCTTTCACATGTGTGGGTTGGGTTATTTGTTTCAGCCACATTAATGTCACTTACTGTCTGCTTAACCCTTATGCTGCTATGGGCATTAAGGACTTCAACATCGCCAGGTGCAAGAAAAAATAAATAAATAATTCTTTCTTCTTATAAGTGTTCATTTGTGTTCCCTGTCCATAGGAAAATAACAAAAAAATTGTAGGTGACATATTTTGGCCGCAATAAGCAAAATGTAGGCGTTGACAGAGCAAGCGTCGGAGGCGGTCAGCTGTCAGTCAGGTGTGTTCTCACCAACTTACACAAAAATATTATTACCTAATTATTTCAATGTCTCTGATTTTTTAATTAGTTTTTTTGTGGAAACATGTTTTGTTCACCATAACTGTACAACTAAGCTGGTATGGTGACCAAAGAGCATAGTGGGCACCCAACACAGCTTGACAAGTCATGCAGACGACGCCACCTCCCTCACCAAGATGGCTCTTTCCAACATACTTCCAACATACCCTTTGCTCTTATTACACTAATACACACGTTATATATAAGTATCTACATTTGTGTTCTCCATAGAGAGCCACTGAGCTGGTATGGTGAGTGCATACAATAACAGGTGGCCACACAGAATCAGCAGATGTTGCTGCCTCCCTCTCTCCCTCCCTCAGCATTACTCCTCCCACAATACTATGCACAGGACTAATTATCACAACAATCCTGTTATTATCAGAATCCTGGTCATTTTTATCAGTCAGGGGTCTTCTGTAATACTATCATTACTAAATAATACCAGTTACAAATATAGTTTGTAATTTTTCGGTGATGCTGTGGTCACAAGCTGAACAACAGTGCTGTTAGCTAATGCTGCGTGCACCAGCCTTGGTTGCTCACTCAGTACTTAGGCTCTCACACCCAAGGATGTTGCCCACGATATTTTTTTTAAATTGCATCTGTTTACAAGAGTTCTGAGGAAGCTGATGTGAACCCTGGGTAACCGTGGGACATTTAAATCGTGCGCTGGACCTCTCAATCGCCTATGTATGATGAGCGCATTGCGGTGGAGGTTACTCCCATTGCTTATGCGACTATTGAGCAGCTAAAGAGTTAAACAAATAAGTTTGGCCAATTGCATTTTGATATTATATATTTAAATATTAATTATAACTCTTAGAAGTCTTTCTTTCCTAAATTAAAACTGGAACATTCAGAATCATCACTTTTATTTAATTGAGTATATTTGGGGGTCACTTATATTTGTAACTTAAGTAAGATCAATTACAACAAAAGTAAAATACATTTGACTATACACTTGGTATATACTCTTATGTATATTTAAAAAAAAATTATTATTATTATTATTATTATTGTTATTATTATTATTATAAGATCAATATTTGAGGTTTATCAAGAAATGTTATTGATGTCCATTCCACTGTCATCCCAGTTACAATTCTATGCAGAAAATCTTAAAAAAATTGTCTAATATCAGAAAGAATAGCAACATTATTACTTCATGCTTATCAGATCTCAAAAAGTGCATCATTCAAAACTGTGCACATGTGGAGTCTAAAAAATCATTGAGTTTATAGGTGCAAAAAATCAAAATAAAAAAATTATAGGATCTGCTGACTTCTGCCTGCCTGACAGGCAGCTTCAACTTTTCTCACAGCAAAGGTCTCAAAATATTGACTGACAAAAAATAATATTCCTAAAAAGTAGATAAACTTGTTAGCAGCATATGTAACTGTTTTCAGATTAATAAAAATCAATAAATAGAGAATTAATAACCTGATAAAGGCTTACTGCCCTCAGCCAAAAACAGCAGATCCTTTTATGTTAAGAAGCAAAGCCCTTTTACGAAATGAGGCAGAAACTGGCCATAATCTATATATATTTAGGGTCTCACCTTGATAGCATGTTGGAGACATTGGACATACTGAATACATTGGAAAACATTCCTGCTCTGTTTCCATCGGGTCCTTCTGTGGCAATATTCATTCCGACTCCACTAACAGGTGGTGCAGAGGTTGGGTGAACACCTTGATGCTGGGCAATGCTCTCCTTGTCTGCATTAAAGCTTTCCATCCATGACAGTGGATAAGATAGGCGTTTCAGAACCTGTAAGATAATGCACAATGAAATCACAAGAACATGATGACTATAAACATATATATCGAAGCCATACAATGGGGTCGAACCTCGGTCCCCAAACTCCTCAGGCATATATGCTAAGCTGGGAGAAGGTGGTGGAGGCCAAACCGTCAGTAGTTTCAAAGCACCACATGACAAGGAGTACTGGGAAGATGGGACACCACGAGTGTAGTTCTCATCCAGTAACTACACTTAGGCAATAACATGCACTATCAGTAGTACATGTGCCTGATGAGCTTGGCCCCAATACTTGTTCTGTAAGATCATTTTGTTTTGTTTCTTTGAACTCATTGTAAAGAATTATCACAATCCACAGAGATAATTCTATCTGTACAAAGTCACACAAGCAATAAATTATTTTTGTATTTAAAAATCTTATAGTATGGGATCATCCCTCCTTCATAAAAAGATTATTGTTGGATCATCACAACCTCACAGAAGTTGTCATGGTGTACAAACTACACCAACATAACATATCTCTCTCTAAAGCACAGTAGCCTACATCCTTGGCTCACAACAGAGGAACCCAGGTTCAATCCCTGTGTGTGGGTAAGAATTATCTTGGTACTTTTTCTATCACCTGATGCCTCTGCTTACCTAGTAGTAAAACTGGTACCCAGGAGCAATGTAAATGTTGTGGGATGCATCTTTGGAAGGCAGGTAGTTGGCCTAGGGGTTGAGTGCCTATAAGCCTCAGTATAGGCTTCCTGTTCCCAACAATAACAATTATAAGTACAATACTGTACAATAGAACTTCAGTTTCTGAATGACCCTGTTCTCAAATTTTTCAGTTCTCGAGCTCAAGTTCTTCGCAAAATTCAACTCAGTACTTGAGGTTTGCCTCAAGTACAAGTTTCTCAAGTGTGATACAAGTATGGGCTGACTAAGCGAGTGGTGCAATTCAGTTTACCAGTGTCTCCTGCTTAGTGATGACTGCACTAGAATTCATTGTGAGGAATTTCACTGTATTTGTGCTTTTTTGGTTTCTGAACATAAAATTTCTTATTATATATCTCGCCATAGGTTCCAAGAAAGTCAGTGGTAAAGTTCAATCTAAGAAAATAGTTGTGAGGATGACGATATAGGAAAAAACCAGCGTTGAATGTAATGAAACGCCATTTTCTGGGTGAGTCCCGGAGGCTCCTCGGAGCTATCCAGGCTGAATGGATATGTATAACTTTCTGGCATCAGTCAATGCATGGAGTTCTTGCCTACCGGGGACCACGAGCCAGAACCTGGCCCCCTCTAGAGAGGCACGAGGAGCAATGGCCTATAGAGACCCCCCTTATGATTGGAAGCATTCTATGTCTGCCATTGACCGGGATAGGCACCCAGAAAGGTAGGTGCTCCAAAACAAACCCCCTATTCTGGTAAACTATTGCGACCGAAGATCGAACAGGTGGACAGAACTCCCCAAACAAAAATTAGTAAATAAGCATGACGTCATCATGTCGCCGCGCCACTGTCTGCGCAACCCCCCCCCCCCTCCTTGGAAGGGGGAAGGGGGAAACCCCAAACCCCACCGTCAGCGACCCAACCATTAGTTCTTAGGCTGGATGTCAAAACGCGAAAACACCGCCGACCGGAGGGAGGGAGGGATGCCGGGGAGCCTCCGGGACTCACCCAGAAAATGGCGTTTCATTACATTCAATGCTGGTTTTCTGGGGGGGAGCCCCGCCGGCTCCCCAGAGCTAACTACCCAAAGATAAGGAAAAAACAGAGACTTATTCGGGCGGAAGTCCGTCCTCACTCCTCAATGCGAAGTTGAGACAACTGGCTGCAACCGTCGACCCAAAGCAATGCAGGCCCGACCAGGCCCAGGAACATTCACCAGGTAGCGAGCGGCCAGGACCCTGTTCGATCTCCAAAAACCCCGGGCCCGAATGTCTACCCAAGACATGTTGCCAAAGACAGCAGCCAAAGCAGCAAATTTACGAACGTCGTGGGCCCGGGGAAAACCGCAGGCTGGCTACACTTAATAACCCTGTGGACAACCTGAGAGACCTGAGCCTGGGAACAGGGAAGAAGGGAAACTGGATCAACCCAGAGCGCATCCCCAGCAACAGAAGCCGTGGTGCGCAAATAACGGTGGAGAGCCGCAACCGGACACAACACATGATGCACCGCTGGCCTGACCAACCAAGCATCAACAACCCACGGCCCCTTCCAGAACACAGCCGTCTCATTCTTCGCCAGAAAAGAGGGAGATGGCAGCAAGCGAACAAAACGACCACCAGGACCGAAAGAGCAGAAACCTCGGCGCCGGAGGAGAGCATGAAGCTCGCCAACCCGACACCCCGAGGCCAATGTCAACAGTAAAAGAGCCTTAGAAAAACAATCCCGAATGGAAGAGGCCACAACAAACCGAGGAAAAGAGAGAAACGAGAGCACGCGGTCCAAGGACCAAGATGGCTCAGGCTGTGCATGAACAGGCTGGAGGTGAAACAACACACGAGACAACTGTAAAACGGGGCAGAAGTAACATCAACACCGAAAGCAAGCTGAAGCAACTCTGCCAATGCCACATGATACGAAGCGACAGTATTCGGCATAAGATGACGGTCCTGAAACAACCAAGAGAGAAAGGACAGAACAACCCTATCAGAGACCGAAGAACACCAACGCAGTGATAGGAAAAACCGGAAGGACCGCCAGGAAACCTCATACTGCCACTGAGACGGAGCACGCAGCTGGGAGACCAACAACGAAGCCACCTGCGCACCATACAAGGAATGATAAACCCGAGTCAAAAACACCAGATGTGAAGATTCGAGGAGAAGACTGAACCAGCCTTGTACAGGGCCGATCTGCTGAAAGAGGCGGAGCTGCGGGAAGACCTTCGGGTTCGAACACCGAGCAAGCAGCGCCTGAAACCAAGGCTGGGCCGGCCACCAAGGAGCCAGAAGGACAACTCGACCTCGGTAAATCTCCAAGTGAGTCAGGACCTGGAGCAACAGCGGAACTGGGGAAGAGGTACAGGTAACTCCACCTTGCCCAGTCCTGCCTGAAGGCGTCGACCCTGACATTCTTGCAGGCGGGGAAGGGCGTCACGTATACCAGGAGATGCCTTGACCACGCCGACGCGAAGAGGTCCACGTCCAGAGTCCCGAACATCCGGCACAGCCAACTGAAGGAGTTGACATCGACCGTCCATTCCGTGGAAAGGGAAAGGAACTGGGACAGGCCGTCCCCAGGACATTGAACGCCCCCCAGACATGAACCGCCAGGAGAGCCAAACCCTGAGAACTCAGCAGACAAAGCGACCAGCCCCAAAGATCCAAGGACCACATCGAACCCCCACAGTTCAAGCAATGAACAACCAGGGAGCAGTCCGAATGGAGCCTGATCGTCGATCCGCGAACGACTCAAATCCTCCGAAGTGACATCCACACCACCGCGAACTCCCGGACCGTGGTGTGAACCCGACGGAAGGACGGACCCCACCGCCCCTGGCCGGCCTGGTGAGCACTGGTCACAAAACCCCAGCCAAGAGACGATGCATCTATGTACACATCGAGCGAGGGCTTGGGAAGGCGCCAAGGCACCGAACCTTGAAAAACACGAAGAGGAAGCCGGCAATGCAGCAACCGACGCAAAGCTCCTAGAGGCCGAACCCAATGATTGCGAGAGAGGCGGAAGGGCCGGTGACCTGGGAAAGAACCAAATCCCTGGCGAGCAGATACACGGACCGGCTGAGAGCCCAAACCAGCAAGTCGTCAAGATAGGCCAGCACCCGAACACCTAGCAGACGCAGGCGGGTCACCACGACCTGAATAAGGTGTGTGAAAACGCGAGGTGCCAGATTCAACCTGAAGGGAAGACAACGAAAGCGGTAACCCTGACGCCCCACAACAAAACCGAGCCAGTCCCTGAACCCCGGATGAACCAGGAGGTGCCAATATGCGTCCTTGAGGTCCAGGGACACTATCCAAGTGCCCCCCTCCAAAAGAAGACGGACTTGGGACAGCGTAGTCATCCGAAAGGAGGGGCACAAAACCCACAGGTTCAGACGGGACAAGTCCAGAATGAACTGGAAGTCTGCGCAGTCCCGTTTCGGGACTGAAAACAGGTGGGAAACCCACCTGAGGGATGACGTCAGTTCAACCACGCCCAAGCAAACCCGCTCCGAGATGACCCGACAGAGCGCAGGAGAAGAGGCCTGCCCCGCCAGCCCCGAACCCCCCCGAGGGAGGAAGAGCCACCCAATGTCACCACAGGCTGCACGAAATGACCCGAAAAGCTCACGAATCGTGGGGCCAGGCATGAGCAAACTGGGCGAGCCACTCCCCCATCTCCCCATCAATGGGGCGAACCATAATTACCTAAGTGTAATTACCTAAGTGTAGTTACAGGATGAGAGTTACACTCGTGGTGTCCCGTCTTCCCAGCACTCTTTGTCATATAACGTTTTAAAACTACTGACGGTCTTGGCCTCCACCACCTTCTCACCTAACTTGTTCGAACCGTCTACCACTCTGTTTGCGAAATTGAATTTTCTTATATTTCTTCGGCATCTGTGTTTAGCTAATTTAAATCTATGACCTCTTGTTCTTTAAGTTCCAGGTCTCAGGAAATCTTCCCTATCAATTTTATCAATTCCTGTTACTATTTTGTATGTAGTGATCATATCACCTCTTTTTCTTCTGTCTTCTAGTTTTGGCATGTTTAATGCCTCTAACCTCTCCTCGTAGCTCTTGCCCTTCAGTTCTGGGAGCCCGAAAGGGCCGACGTGCCTTGCGAGTACCTGAGTGGCGAACAGGACGGTCCCCATGGCGACGAGCAACAGCTGAAACTGAAGGTGCCGCCAGCCTTGAATTCGGCACCATAGGCCTATCCTGACGAAAAGACCCCCGAGCCCTGGCACGACCCTTCCGGGAAGGCCCGTGCAAGCCCCCCGGAGCAACAACAACTCAGACATAAGCCGACAACTGACCGAAGCCGCCTGCAGCTTCTACACCACACCAGACTCTGCAAACAGCAATGGACAAAAGGGTGAAGACAACCAACGAGCCAGGGCCCAGGCAGACTCCAAGGAAGAAGCCAGCACCACCTGACGACACGTGAGGCGAGAAGCATAGAACCGCGAAACCACATCACGCAGGATGGGTGCGAAGAGCTTCAACAAAGCAGACGATGCCCGCACCGCAGAGGGCAGCGTACAGGACCCGGCAGCGGCCCCAAGCATTCCCACATTGGGAGCCAATCCGAGGACAGCTCAAGGAGGGAAAAGGAATGCAGAGCCGAAGCAAGCAGACCACGAGTCCGCAAATCCTCCGCAACCAAGGCAGTCAAGAGAGAAGGAACCTGCATGTGAAGCTGCATGACACCAACATCCCGTGGAAGGGCAGGGGCGAACAAACAAGCATTAAGATGCTCAAAGTCGCCCCCTAGGAAAACCTGCAACGCCGTAGAAACCTCTTGCCATTCAAGCGTGCGGGACCGACAGAACGAGTGCCAAGCCTCCAATGAAAAGAGAGGACAGTCTGCCAACCAGGATGACTCTGGAACTTCATAAGGAAACCAGCACGAACCAGGGGATCCGTACACGAAGGAACGCGGATCCATCATGAAGGCATAATCCGGGTCACGCAGGAGGTAGGCCACCAAGGCCTCCCGCACCTCCGAAGACGAAACACGGGAAGCCAGAAACCTCCAGAAAGACAGAACTGAAGAACCCACGGGATCACAGAACCAAACCCGGGGAGGGGTGGACACCAAATCTAATTCGTACGCGGAGGGAGCGAAAGAGAACCCCTCTCCTTATAACACCAAGCCCCACTCAGAGGGTAGAAAAACCCAGCTGGGGTCCAATGGGGCCCAAGGCCCCAAGCCAACCCCTCCCCAACCCCCAGGAACCTCTCCCAGAAGGCCTGGGGCCGAGCCATCCTCCTGAGCCCCCACTCCCAAAGAAAAGGTGGGAGCAGCCGAAAAAGCAGGAACAAAGGGGGTCCACTGGCCAGACCCAGAAGCTCTGGCAGAAGGACCAGGCTCAAATGCCTCCGCCACCGCCCCAGAAGGGAACACCCCTGAGACCCCCCCGAGTCTCACAACCAACTATACCCAGCCCTGGCTCCGAAACCCTCAGACGTTTAGGAGCTGGCAGCAAGGAGGGGGGGGGAACCGAATGGGCAACAGAAGGGGGAAGGACTTGGAGGGGCGGACAGAACCAGAGCCGAAGCGACACCCACCTCCAAGTCCGGGTCCCTATAACCAAAACGGGGCAGTCTTGGGGCATCCAGGGCAGCAACCAACCTAGCGCGTTGCAGCAACCTAAAGCGAGAATGTAACGCCTCAGTTGCCCTCACCCGCACATCAGGCACAGTAGCTTGAGTGAGTTAGAGTATGTACAGACAACACACGTTGCACGACTCCGGGTCAAAACAATCACCGATCCAACAGGCAGCATGGCGGAGGCAAAACCGGTGAGTGTCCCCCTGAGACAAGGGGACAAAGCAACCTTCAAACTCGCAGGATGCGAGGGGGGACACAGGGGTCACATCCATCGGACCACGTAGCTCCCATAGGGTTTTCCAGGGCCCTTAGCCTTGGGTACACGCTAAGGGGAGCCCAGGCAGAGTACTGCAAACCGGCATCCAAAACTACCAAACAAACTGCTATAGCTGAATCCCCGGGACGTGTACACTCACGGGGGCCAAGCGGAGAGGACCACCAACACAAAATGGAGAAATAAAGATATAGATATACCCCAAGAACAGTGATGGGGGACCAACAGGCAGACCGCCCCCCCCCCCCACCAGGCAGAAAACGAAAACAAAAGAAAAACCCCACAAGAGGACAACGTACCCGGGCAGAACAGAGCCGGCCGCTGTTAATGGTGAAAACTAGCTGTGCAGCACCCCGCACCCCTGCCAGTGACGAAAACTACCCCTACCCAGAGACAAACAAGGGCAAGAAAAAACCCCAGCTGACCCCAAGGGTGGCCAGGTACTAAGCAGTACACGGCACAGTGGAGGTAGACCCCAAGGTGACCCAGGGAAGGTTACCCTAAGCTCCAAGGGCAGTACTTACAGGGCACCTAGGGAAGGTGACCCTAGGCGCATGCAGCTCAAGCACCGTGGTATATCACTCCTGGCCCACACACCACCGGAAGGGACAGCTCACACCACATGGCACAGAACTGCAACGGAAAACTGGAGCCAGAGGCAGGACCGCACCAGTACCCATCAGCCTAAGAACTAATGGTTGGGTCGCCAACAGTGGGGTCTGGGGCTCCCCCCTTCCCTCTCCTGGAGAGGAGGGGGGGGGGGTTGTGCAGACAGCAGCGCGGCGACATGATGACGTCATGCTTGTTTGCTAATTTTCGTTTGGGGAGTTCTGTCCACCTTACAGTCTTCGGTTGCAATAGTTTACCAGAATAGGGGTTTGTTTTGGGCGCCTACCTTTCTGGGTGCCTATCCCGGTCGATGGCAGACATAGAATGCTCCCTATCATAAGGGGGGGGCTCTATAGGCCATTGCTCCTTGTGCCTCTGTAGAGGGGGGCCAGGTTCTGGCTCGTGGTCCCTGGTAGGCAAGAACTCCATGTATTGACTGATGCCAGAAAGTTACGCATATCCATTCAGCCTGGAGAGCTCCGGGGAGCCGTCAGGGCTCCCCCCAGAAACTAGAGATCATTTATAGTGGAAAAATGTGATGTCTCACTACAGGCAAGTGTTAAAATGTAGGGAAAAACAAGTGTCTATAGACAGGGTCTTAGTAAGACAAGTAAGCAGTGAGCCACAATCAGGTCCTAGTGGTATGCAGGCAAAACATAGGAGAGAGAGTACCCCAGAAATGTCATCACTGCCTGATGTTATGATGAAAGGGAACTCCCCTTCCAAACACTAACACCTCTCCTCCTTCCCCCGTCCTCACTATCTTCCATACGCCAACAAGAGTCCTCCATAAAGGTAAGGTATAGTAAAAAAATATGAGTAGTATTCTGTATAAAATGTATTTTTAAGTTAATATTTTTGGATGTGTGGAACGGATTAATTTGATTTACTTAATTTTACTTTACTTACTTTACTTATATTACTTTATTTCTTATGAGAAAATTCGTTTCGGTTTACGCATTTTTGGTGTACGAACCTTCTCTTGAAATGAATTAAATTTGTAAGCCAAGGTGCCACTGTACTTTACTGGCACAGGTAATATTTTGTTGAAATGTAAGAAAGCAATGTTTGGGACTCACCTTTTGCTTCCTTGACTCTTGCAGACTGGCTTCACTTCCAAGGTCTGGCATGGCCTCTTCTTCCCCTGTTATGTCAAAAGTTACGGAGGTGGTCCTCTTCTTATCGTTGCAAGTGGAATCCTCTTCCATTTGATGGGCCGCAGAGGTCCAATCAGTTTGAGCAAGGTCCTGAGCAGCTGTATTATTATTACACTGTGTTTGAGCAACGTTAGGGGGCATGGCCTGGGAGTCCTCTAGACGACTCGCCTCTGCTATTGGTGTGAGGTCTCCAGCAACGGGTAGTGTCTGTTGCTGGTGGCCACTAGGGGAAGGTTGTCCGGATGAAGGCTGACCGTCACCACTAGCAGGAGATACATCTGAGCCAATAGGTGTAAGAAGTTCATGCTCAAAGGCTTTTGGAAAGGCTGAACTTTCACGTGTGTCTCCCCCACATGAGCAAGATGAATCATTATCATCTTGGGAAGCTGCTAATTCAGGAAAAGTTGCGTCTTTACTGAGTGATGCATCCTTTCCAGGTGACTCTTGACTCCCTGTTTGTTCCATGTGGTTTGGACCCCAGTAGATCTCTGGCTTTGGAATTTCAGGCCTTTGTAGACATGTGAAAAATTAAAATAAATTTAATTAATCAAGAAGATTGTGACAATATTGGCAACATTTATATTACTTGTAAACTAATAAAAATGGTACAGTACAGTATATAGAAAGTATTAAGAATTCAGGTACTATTCTGGTATTAATTTTAATGACATGTTGCTTAAACTGTTTTGCACTCACTTGGGTAAACTGGTATCCTTGACTCGCATATGGGCAATGTCATAATAGAGTGCCGCATTCACAACAAACTCCATGGGAGCAATAACGCCATAACTCTCGGGGCCGTGTTCAATAACCAGAGGGTCTGATACGTTAGGATCAAACATCACTGCATTCGGAGTCACCAACAGCACACCTGCCACGACTCCCTACAGGGGAAATACAAAATTACTGATGGAAAACATAAAAATGCCACTTAATGTATGTTATGTACACTTTTAACACTCAATAATGATAGTAACAGTAATACTAATTATAATAATAAATGAAATGCCAATTTCTGAGTGAGCTCTGATTTCCCCCCTGGAACTACTGTCTCTAATAGTGTGCCATACTACTAGGTCATATCAGTCACAGAGTGGCATGACTTACCCGGGACCAAGAGCCAGAACCTGGACCCCCCTCAAAAGAGGTGCAGGGAGCAATGGCATTTATATATTACTATTTTTTATGCCACCACCAAGGAAGGCACCCAGAAAGTAAGTGAAACAAAACAAATTGCTGCTGGCATTAAACAAAGCAGCAGCCTCAAAAGTGGCTATGGAACTCCCACAATAATGTAAATAAATGATAAAAATTTCATGAAACTAGCACCAGCTCGTTCTCTTCCCATCTCCCCATTTGAGGAAAGGAGAGAGACAGGCCATAGTCAGCCAGCAGCTCTACTGCCAGTTTGACAAATGATGCATAAAACCTCCAATGACCTGGAGGCAGGAAGAGTGTCAGGGAGCCACCGGGCTCACCCAGAAATTGGTGTTTCATTACATTCAATGCTGGTTTTCTGCAGGGAGCTCCTTGTGGCTCTTTGAAGCTAACCACCCATGGAGAAGGAAAAGAACATGGGCACTTATAAGGAAGGAGGAATCACTGTAGTAGTTGGGATGAAGTAAAGACTCCCGGCGTGAAAGCCGACCCCCCAAGGTCACACAAGGGTTCTGCAGTTTGGACACATTAACATGATACCAGGCCACTAGAACCCTGTTCGACTGCCAAAGCCCCACAACTGAATATCAGCACAGGACATATTTGCAAAGACAGCTGAGAGCATGGCATATTTCCAAATGTTATGGGAACGAGGGTAAACTGCCAATCGGTCCTCTTACAAATTACGCCTGAATTTGGCTGTTTGCCCGTATGGCTGAAAATGGGCATAATTTGAAAATGAAAAATAATTGAAAATAAATTTTGATTTTTTTTTTTCCAAAATAGCATGTTAAAGGTCCTGTGGTAGGTTAGGAGGGCAAAAAGTTCTGCTAAGGTTTCAAAACATCATGAAAACCGTTAATTGAAAGTTTCCTCTCCTAATCTAACCAAGTAAGCCACAGGACACAAAACAGAAAACAGGACAGTACGTCACTTTCGTGAGCCGATTTCATTTCAAATTACTGTACTGTACATCCATTTTTGGCCATACGAGCAAACGAGGGAAGAGCGACGTAATTTTAAGAGGACGAGTTGAGACCGCACGCTGGCTAGACTTAATTACACTGAGTTATAGAAACCAAGAAGCTGTTTATACAGCTTTCCCCCATAAGCTGTATAAACAAGCACATAAACAACCATGGTAAGCTGAATAAGCAAGTGCATGAATTCCAGTGCACTCCAGCACAACTAACAGAATGCCCCCCAGCCAAGGGCCTGAACAGAGGTGTCAAAGACCCTTGAACAGCCCACAGCAAGGCTGTTTACCTCAGTGGCCTGGCCTCTCAGGGAAGAACTCCTGAATACACCAGAGAAGAAACTGTTAGTGCAAGGGCCATGCTAGCAATCATCCAGGAGGAAAAACCTGAGGGGATACACACAGAATCCTAAGTATTGTAGTACAGGTTGATGGTAGTGAGTGGTGTCCCAGAGAACATAAAGGTATAGTGCTCTTGAAAAATAGGCGAGATAACAGGAAAGTGCTAAGGGAAGTGAAAAATCGGATGAGAAAAAGTTGCCCTAGTGTTTACAGTGCAGAGAAGAACATTCAAGATATCCACTGGCAAGGGGAAAAACAAAACAGAGCTTGATTTTGAGGGATTCAATGAAGAAAGCATTGATATTAGCAATCTACATAACAAGTTGGTAAATTTAGATACTATAGTGAACTCTCATGTAGAAATAATTAGTAAATTGAAAGAAAGTAATGACCATTTGAATAGCAAAGTTTTATGTCTTGAGGGTTTAGTGAAAGACTTGCGCAAGGATAAGAATCAATTGGAAACAAATTGCAAAGCCATGGAAGAAGAAAATAAACTCTTAAAAATAGCTTTGGAAGAAGTTAAAGTAAATTTAAACATAAATGACTACAATAGGTTAGGCAAGGAAATTCAACAGGAGAAACAGCTTTTGTCAGCACAGATGGAGGAAGTTACACAGGGAATAGAACAGTGCAAGAAAGATATGCAACTCACTTATGCACAAGTGGCTAAGGAGAAGGAAAAAATAGAAGAAGCAGTAAAGGAAGTCAAACACTGCAGCAACCAAGATAAAACAAACATTAGGCTGGAAGTGAGAAAAGAATTGGCATCTAACCCGAAGTTGGTGCAAAACACAGTTGATCGGAGTAAGTCCCTGATCATTTTTGGCAAAGAAAAGGCGATAACATCTAGGTCAGAAAGAGCTGTAGAAGAAGCTAAAGTAGTAGATAAAATTGTTGGCCTCGTGGAAGGTCTTACAACCATAGAGAATGTGTGCGACTATAGGAGAATAGGCAGGTACGTAAAAGGGAAAGATTGACCTTTGAGGATCACCCTAAACGGTGCCAAACAGATGGAAGAAGTACTAAGGAATGCTAGAAAATTGCAAAGTGATGAGGATGGGAAAGGGTGGTCGTTAAGACGAGATCTTTCAAAAGAAGATAGAGAGAAGCTGAAACTGAACCTCGCCGAGGCAAAACATTTAAATGAGAACAGGAATGAAGAAGAAATAAATTCTTTTTTCTACAAAGTGATAGGGGTAGGCAAACCAGTAAAGTGGTACATAAAGGCAAACCAACAAAATCAATAGAGAGAGGGGGAGTGAAGAATAAGGAGAGGGGAAACAAGTTCCTGAAGCTTGCATACACCAACATAGATGGAGTGAGATCGAAGATACTGGAGTTAAGTGATGTAATACAGCTACAGACACCAGACATTGTTGCACTCACGGAGACAAAACTTGAAGATGTAATTTTAAATGAGGTCATATTCCCAAGGGGCTACTCAATTTGGAGACGGGACAGAAAAATCAGGAAAGGCGGTGGCGTTGCTGTGCTGGTAAAAGAACACCTAAAGGTGAACGAAATAATGACTGCCAATCCACAAGAAGTTAACATAATAGCACTAGAGATCTGCCATGAGGATGATAAACTAATGATAATAAATGCATATAGTCCACCGCCAAGCAGCACATGGTCAAAGGAGGAGCTAGATAGTAAACGTGAAGGTCTTATAACAATAATGAGAGAGATTATAGCGAGAGCGGATAACGATAGATCACGACTGTTGATAGTCGGTGACTTCAACTTGAAATCCATAGACTGGGAAGCATATGAAGCTAAAACAGAAGATTTTTGGACCTGTAAATTTGTAGACCTCATCCTGGAAACATTCTTGTATCAACATGTTAAACAAGCTACGAGGATGAGGGAAGGGGACGTTTCCTCCATGCTAGATTTGATATTTACCAGGAAGGAGGAAGAGATATTTGACATTCAGTACCTTCCTCCCTTGGGTAAAAGTGACCATGTCTTTTTGGGAATAAAGTATGCAATGCGTTATAAGCTGGAAGAAAATAAGGAGGTTGAAGCAGTTGAAAAACCAGACTTCAGGAGAGGACATTATGGTGACCTTAGAAATTTTTTTAGTGAGTATAATTGGACAGACTTGATGCTAAGCAAGGAAGTGAATGAGATGTATGTCAAGTTTTGTGAAATATATGATAAAGGCACAAAAAAATTTATACCAAAACAGAGATGCAGAACTAGGAAACAGGATTGGTTCAATAGAAATTGCGAGAGGGCTAGAGACCAAAAGACACAAAAATGGAATCAATACAGGAAGAGGCCGAACCCCCAAACATACCAGCAATACAAAGATGCGAGAAACAACTACACGGCAGTGAGGAGAGAGGCAGAAAGAAATTTTGAAAAAGGGATTGCAGAGAAATGTAAAACAGAACCAGGTCTATTCTATAAATTCATAAACAACAAATTGCAGGTAAAGGATAATATTCAGAGGTTGAAAATGGGAAATAGATTCACGGAAGATGAAAAGGAAATGTGTGAAACACTAAACGAAAAGTTCCAAAGTGTGTTTGTACAAAATGAAATCTTTAGGGAACCAGATACAATAAGAATTCCAGAGAACAACATAGAGCACATAGAGGTGACTAGAGACGAAGTGGAAGAAATGCTCAAGGAGCTCGGTAAGAACAAAGCAGCTGGCCCAGATGGCGTTTCACCATGGGTTCTGAGAGAATGTGCATCTGAGCTCAGCATTCCACTTCACCTGATCTTTCAGGCATCCCTTTGTACAGGAATCGTAGCAGACGTGTGGAAACAGGCTAACATAGTTCCAATCTACAAAAGTGGCAGCAGGGAAGACCCAATCAATTATAGACCTGTATCATTGACAAGTGTAATAGTGAAAGTATTGGAAAAACTAATCATAACTAAATGGGTAGAACACCTAGAGAGAAATGATATAATATCAGACAGACAGTATGGTTTTCGATCTGGAAGATCCTGTGTATCGAATTTACTCAGTTTCTATGATCGAGCCACAGAGATATTACAGGAAAGAGATGGTTGGGTTGACTGCATCTATCTGGACCTAAAAAAGGCTTTCGACAGAGTTCCACATAAGAGGTTGTTCTGGAAACTGGAAAATATTGGAGGGGTGACAGGTAAGCTTCTATCATGGATGAAAAATTTTCTGACTGATAGAAAAATGAGGGCAGTAATCAGAGGCAATGTATCGGAATGGAGAAATGTCACAAGTGGAGTACCACAGGGTTCAGTTCTTGCACCAGTGATGTTTATTGTGTACATAAATGATCTACCAGTTGGTATACAGAATTATATGAACATGTTTGCTGATGATGCTAAGATAATAGGAAGGATAAGAAATTTAGATGATTGTCATGCCCTTCAAGAAGACCTGGACAAAATAAGTAGATGGAGCACCACTTGGCAAATGGAATTTAATGTTAATAAATGTCATGTTATGGAATGTGGAATAGGAGAACATAGACTCCACACAACCTATATATTATGTGAGAAATCTTTAAAGAATTCTGATAAAGAAAGAGATCTAGGGGTGGTTCTAGATAGAAAACTATCACCTGTGGACCACATAAAGAATATTGTGCAAGGAGCCTATGCTATGCTTTCTAACTTCAGAATTGCATTTAAATACTTGGATGGCAATATACTAAAGAAATTGTTCATGACTTTTGTTAGGCCAAAGCTAGAATATGCAGCTGTTGTGTGGTGCCCATATCTTAACACTTTCGCGCTTTAGATTAGAGATAACTCGTCGCCGTTTTTTCTTATGATTCCGCATAACAGCCTACTTTTCTCGTCCATCGAAAAAATATTTCTATAAATTCCATTTTTTAACCGAAATGGATGGGGATACTTTTGTTTTGTAGAGAATTTATTTGCAAATTTTTTGGTACCAGAATGAATATTATATCACATAAACTTCTATGAGTAAAAAAAAAAATACACAAAGTATGTTTGGGGGTGTGGCGAGCGTGTGGCAGTGGGTTCCCTTTAGCCATTGATATATCCAACACGTGGGAAATATTTGTATGTGTTATGTATATGTCTGTGTAGGGAATTTTACTGCGATCACTGTCATACAAATTATAAAATGTTTCAACAAGTATAAACATGACAAACATCAAACGAACGAAAACAATGCGTTCGTTTCTGCCGTGAACGCATACTGAGCGACGTGGTTCTATATTTGGCGCTTCTCTTACACATGCTTTGTACAAATGTTATACAGTTCATCTTATAGAAAATTTTATTGCGAACACATTGGTATAAAAAGGAAATACGTACATAGAAAAGTAGGGTCAGGAAACGTATAAACTTTCCAAGCATGATTTCCCCCCTGTGTTTTCGCCAGTGCGCTCGCGGCTAACTACTCTCCACTTCACACACTCTTGCGGGTGGGCAATTACCTATATTAAACATTCATATGCATATGTCCGTGTAGAGAATTTTATTGCGATTCCAATGATACCAAAATTAGCGATGTAGGACAACTGTAGGCTTCGCAACCATTAAGAGAGTGGAAACATTTTGTTGCTGTTTGGCGCTCTCGGCGAGTGATCTGCATAGTTTTTTATTTGGTGTTGATACTCCTTATGCTTGGGCGGCATTTTATAGGTATGCTCTTATAGACAATTTCATTGCAAACACAGTGATACCAAATTTAAATACGTGCGCCTTCAATTATTGTCAGGACAGTCAAAAGAGTGTACACTTTTTCGGTCTTACCGCGTAGGCACGCGAAGTGCCGAAAGCATCTGGGGTATTGTTTTTTTTTGAGCACCGAGAGCGCGAAAGTGTTAAGAAGCACATAAACAAACTGGAAAAGGTGCAAAGACATGCTACTAAGTGGCTCCCAGAACTGAAGGGTAAGAGCTACGAGGAGAGGTTAGAAGCATTAAACATGCCAAAACTAGAAGACAGAAGAAAAAGAGGTGATATGATCACTACATACAAAATAGTAACAGGAATTGATAAAATCGACAGGGAAGATTTCCTGAGACCTGGCACTTCAAGAACAAGAGGTCATAGATTTCAACTAGCTAAACACAGATGCCGAAGAAATATAAGAAAATTCACCTTCGCAAATAGAGTGGTAGACGGTTGGAACAAGTTAAGTGAGAAGGTGGTGGAGGCCAAGACCGTCAGTAGTTTCAAAGCGTTATATGACAAAGAGTGCTGGGAAGACGGGACACCACGAGCGTAGCTCTCATCCTGTAACTACACTTAGGTAATTACACTTAGGTAATTACAGCCTGAAGCACAACAAAAGCCAAGCCCACACAAGAAGCTGAAGAGAAAACATGCACTTAAGTTAATATTAAACTAAAGAACACAACAAGAAGCAAACGGCCCCAGCAGAACAATTGAAGTTCAAGGATGGCCAGCACTTAGTTTGAAGCAGCGAGGCTTGCCTCTGACTGGCAGACTGGAGCACTACTGGTACAACCTGTCCTCCTAAGGTTTACCGACATCAAGAAAATGGTGAATTTACAGTGTTATCTCCTAATCTAATAGAGGACCCAAAGCAGAAAATGGGGAGGTACGTCACTTTCGGAGCCGCTTCCATTTTCTAGTACGAAAATTTTTGGCTTTATGTAACGCATACGAGCGAAAAACGACGTTCTTTGTAGGAGGACAGGTTATCTTGAGGTTATCTTGAGATGATTTCGGGGCTTTAGTGTCCCTGCGGCCCAGTCCTCGACCAGGCCTCCACTCCCAGGAAGCAGCCCGTGACAGCTGACTAACACCAGGTACCTATTTTACTGCTAGGTAACAGGGGCATAGGGTGAAAGAAACTCTGCCCATTGTTTCTCGCCGGCGCCTGGGATCAAATCCGGGACCACAGGATCACAAGTGCAGCGTGCTGTCCGCTCGGCCGACCGGCTCCCTCCCTGGTAGCAGGTTGACTGGTAGCAGTTGCCACCATAATATCAGTAACAGAACTGAGTAGAAGAGTCAGCTAATGGCAGTGACCGGGCCACCTGGTGGTGCTGATCGGTACTAACAAGTTACGAGCTAGTTTGAGTGAATCCCTTGTTCTGGGTGAATCATTTGCAGAGCTGCTTGGTGGTTTTGAGGTGTCCTTTTTATGTGAAACCTCCAGTTGTCTGTAAAGCTTCACTGACTTTCTGAATGTTTTCCTAGTGGGTGGTGAATAGTCACTCGCTTTCTGCACCTCTGTTAGGGAGGGCCAGATTCTGGCTCTGGTTCCTGGTAGGTGAATCAGAACATCTGCAACTGATGTGATATGAGATTTAAGATGAACAATCTCAGCAAGATAGTTTCAGGGGGCTATGCAGGGGTCTGTCCCATAAAATACACATAAGAACACATTACAGTGGTGAATTAGTAGCAACATAATTTGTATTATCTCAGTGACAGACATCATTATGTAGCCATCAATAACATAACCTCTCCCACTCTATCATTAACAGTAGGGGTGCCACAGGGCAGCATCTTAGGACCTCTCCTATTTCTTATATACATCAATGATTTGCCAAATGTTTCTAATATTCTTAAATCTATACTATTTGCTGACAATACTACCTTCATCTACTCTGACCTCAACCCACACACAATAAATAATATTGTCAATAATGAATTAAAAAAAGTTCACTCATGGATGTCAACCAACAACCTCACAATAAACATAGAAAAGACTTACTACATTTTGCTTGGTAAGTAAATCATTAAACCAAATTCACCTTCAGATTGACAATGTTAATGTTACGAATAAAAATGAGGGAAAGTTCCTTGGCCTATACATAGACAAGAGACTGAGCTACAGCACCCATGTACAACACAAAAAGAGTCTAAAAAACGGTCAGTATACTCTCTAAAATCAGATATGTTCCACACTCTGCTCTCCTCTCATTATACTACACACTAATCTATCTCTATCATAGTATCTGTACATGGGGTTCAACCACTGCAAATTACCTCAAGCCCATCATCACTCAGCAAAATCTGCTACAGGGTATCACAACTATAACAAACTCTGTCGTCAGACAACACACAGCCACTCTGTGTAAGTCCCTTAACATGCTAAACATACACTCACTCCACACATTCTCATATGCTATTGACATGTACAAAACCTTGTTCCTAAATGCTAATCTTGATCTGAACCTTTTCCTTGATAGGTGTAATAGAACCCATGAGCACCACACTAGAAATAAATATTTCTTTGATATTCCCAGAGTCAGACTAAATCTGTGCAATCACTCCATGTAAATAAAAGGACCCAGTCTTTGGAACTCACTCCCGGACAGATTAAAAAAATCCAACCTATGCCCCATTCAAAAGAAAAAAACAAAAAGTACCTAATTTCACTCTCATAGTTTCCTACCTTGTGCTTCAAACCTCACATTGTATCTCGTACTACCCACTTCCATAATATTAGTATATAAGACATAGATAGTATCTTTACTAGTGTAAATCACCTCTGTCAATCTATATTCTAGTTATTTGATATAAAACTTGTTGATAATAATTAGTTGATAAATAAATCAATAAATTTTATTTATTTATTTACAACAATAAAATTGGTTGATTTATTTACTACAATAAAATTTGTTGATATTGTGGTCCCTATGGCACAGTGGTAAAGCACTCGCCTGGCACTTCATCGAGCGCTTTGGCCTGGGTTCGTATACTGGCCGGGGAGGATTGACCGGGTGCCAATCCTTAACTGTAGCCTATGTTCATCTAGCAGTGAATGGGTACCTGGTTGTTAAATTATTTGATGGGTCGTATTCCGGGGAAAATTTGGAATAAGGACTGGCCTGAAATGCTATGCATACTAGTGGCTTTACAAGAATGTAAGAACTCTTGTACAGTATATATAAATAAAAAATAACAAAATTATGTAGAGTTAATGATCCGCAAAGCATTTTGGGTGCATGTTTTAAAAGTAGCACATCTGGCACTCTTACCTGTCCATCTGTAATATGACGGACACTTATTTTCAAAAACTTCTCAAGGCATTCACGGTCCAAAGATTTCTCAAGTTCTACAGAATTGGCTGGTGTCCGAGGACACGTATAGAGTGATACTGGGGTCTTGAGGTCGCCTCGCAGTGGTGAAGGAGGTCGCATCTGTGCCAGTAGGTCTGAAAAATAAATACAAGAGTTTCTTCAGGCAGGTGATAAAGGTTCTTCAACCGTGAAGAACCAATATTACCTGTTTGAAGAACTAAGGTTCTTTAAGCAAGATATAAAGAATCTTCGTGCAGATTAGAAAGGTTCAAGCAGAATAAAAGATTTTCAAGAAGGGAATAAAGGATCTTCAAACAGGTAATAAAGGTTCAACAAACAGATGATAATAAAGGTGTGTCAAGCACATATTAAAGGTTCATCAAGCAAATAATAAAGATTTGTCAAACAGATAATGAAGGACTGTCAAGCATATATTAAAGGGTCGTCAAGCAGGCAATAAAGGTTCATCAAGAAGGTAACAAATAAAGAGTTGAAATAATAATAATAATAAAGAGTTGTCAAGCAGATAATAAAGATTCATCAAACAGATAATAAAGGTTCTTCAAACAAGTAATAAAGATTTGTCACACAGAAAGTAAAGGTTTAAACATCTCTAACACTAACAAGTTCAATAATCAAGTCCCTTTAGGACAGTGATACTGTATATACATGAAGAGGCAGAGCCCAATTGTCTATACAATGAGAAGTGGGGTACACCTCTCACTGAATATACATAAAGAAGCAGAATGCACCTGTGTACCACCAGTCATGAGGAACCTGTGTACCACCAGTCATGAGGAACCTGTGTACCACCAGTCATGAGGAACCTGTGTACCACCAGTCATGAGGAACCTGTGTACCACCAGTCATGGGAACTTGGGTACTATCAGTCATGAGGAACTTGTGTACCATCAGTCATGAGGAACTTGTGTACCACCAGTCATGAGGAACTTGGGTACTATCAGTCATGAGGAACTTGGGTACTATCAGTCATGGGAACTTGGGTAACATCAGTCATGGGAACTTGGGTACCATCAGTCATGGGAACTTGGGTACTATCAGTCATGAGGAACTTGTGTACCATCAGTCATGAGGAACTTGTGTACCACCAGTCATGAGGAACTTGGGTACTATCAGTCATGAGGAACTTGGGTACCATCAGTCATGAGGAACTTGTGTACCACCAGTCATGAGGAACTTGGGTACTATCAGTCATGAGGAACTTGGGTACTATCAGTCATGGGAACTTGGGTAACATCAGTCATGGGAACTTGGGTACCATCAGTCATGGGAACTTGGGTACTATCAGTCATGAGGAACTTGGGTACTATCAGTCATGGGGAACTTGGGTAACATCAGTCATGAGGAACTTGGGTAACATCAGTCATGGGAACTTGGGTACTATCAGTCATGAGGAACTTGGGTACTATCAGTCATGGGGAACTTGGGTAACATCAGTCATGGGAACTTGGGTACTATCAGTCATGAGGAACTTGGGTAACATCAGTCATGGGAACTTGGGTACTATCAGTCATGAGGAACTTGGGTAACATCAGTCATGGGAACTTGGGTAACATCAGTCAAGGGAACTTGGGTACTATCAGTCATGTGGAACTTGGGTAACATCAGTCATGGGAACTTGGGTAACATCAGTCAAGGGGAACTTGGGTACTATCAGTCATGGGGAACTTGGGTACTATCAGTCATGGGGAACTTGGGTACTATCAGTCATGGGGAACTTGGGTACTATCAGTCATGGGAACTTGGGTACTATCAGTCATGGGAACTTGGGTAACATCAGTCATGAGGAACTTGGGTAACATCAGTCATGGGAACTTGGGTAACATCAGTCAAGGGGAACTTGGGTACTATCAGTCATGGGGAACTTGGGTACTATCAGTCATGGGGAACTTGGGTACTATCAGTCATGGGGAACTTGGGTACTATCAGTCATGGGAACTTGGGTACTATCAGTCATGGGAACTTGGGTACCATCAGTCATGGGGAACTTGGGTACCATCAGTCATGGGGAACTTGGGTACTATCAGTCATGAGGAACTTGGGTACCATCAGTCATGAGGAACTTGGGTAACATCAGTCATGGGGAACTTGGGTACTATCAGTCATGGGGAACTTGGGTACTATCAGTCATGGGGAACTTGGGTACTATCAGTCATGAGGAACTTGGGTACTATCAGTCATGAGGAACTTGGGTAACATCAGTCATGGGGAACTTGGGTACTATCAGTCATGGGGAACTTGGGTACTATCAGTCATGAGGAACTTGGGTACCATCAGTCATGGGGAACTTGGGTACCATCAGTCATGGGGAACTTGGGTACTATCAGTCATGAGGAACTTGGGTAACATCAGTCATGGGAACTTGGGTACTATCAGTCATGAGGAACTTGGGTACCATCAGTCATGGGGAACTTGGGTACTATCAGTCATGAGGAACTTGGGTAACATCAGTCATGGGAACTTGGGTACTATCAGTCATGAGGAACTTGGGTAACATTAGTCATGGGAACTTGGGTACTATCAGTCATGGGGAACTTGGGTACTATCAGTCATGGGGAACTTGGGTACTATCAGTCATGGGGAACTTGGGTACTATCAGTCATGAGGAACTTGGGTAACATCAGTCATGGGGAACTTGGGTACTATCAGTCATGAGGAACTTGGGTAACATCAGTCATGGGGAACTTGGGTACTATCAGTCATGGGGAACTTGGGTACTATCAGTCATGAGGAACTTGGGTAACATCAGTCAAGGGGAACTTGGGTACTATCAGTCATGGGGAACTTGGGTACCATCAGTCATGGGGAACTTGGGTACTATCAGTCATGGGGAACTTGGGTACTATCAGTCATGAGGAACTTGGGTAACATCAGTCATGGGGAACTTGGGTACTATCAGTCATGGGGAACTTGGGTACTATCAGTCATGGGGAACTTGGGTACCATCAGTCATGGGGAACTTGGGTACTATCAGTCATGGGGAACTTGGGTACTATCAGTCATGAGGAACTTGGGTAACATCAGTCATGGGAACTTGGGTACTATCAGTCATGGGGAACTTGGGTACTATCAGTCATGGGGAACTTGGGTACTATCAGTCATGGGGAACTTGGGTACTATCAGTCATGAGGAACTTGGGTAACATCAGTCATGGGGAACTTGGGTACTATCAGTCATGGGGAACTTGGGTACTATCAGTCATGAGGAACTTGGGTAACATCAGTCAAGGGGAACTTGGGTACTATCAGTCATGGGGAACTTGGGTACCATCAGTCATGGGGAACTTGGGTACTATCAGTCATGGGGAACTTGGGTACTATCAGTCATGAGGAACTTGGGTAACATCAGTCATGGGGAACTTGGGTACTATCAGTCATGGGGAACTTGGGTACTATCAGTCATGAGGAACTTGGGTACTATCAGTCATGGGGAACTTGGGTAACATCAGTCATGGGAACTTGGGTACTATCAGTCATGAGGAACTTGGGTACTATCAGTCATGAGGAACTTGGGTACCATCAGTCATGGGGAACTTGGGTACTATCAGTCATGAGGAACTTGGGTACTATCAGTCATGGGAACTTGGGTACTATCAGTCATGGGGAACTTGGGTACCATCAGTTATGAGGAACTTGGGTACCATCAGTCATGGGGAACTTGGGTACTATCAGTCATGAGGAACTTGGGTAACATCAGTCATGGGGAACTTGGGTACCATCAGTCATGGGGAACTTGGGTACTATCAGTCATGGGGAACTTGGGTACCATCAGTCATGGGGAACTTGGGTACTATCAGTCATGGGGAACTTGGGTACTATCAGTCATGAGGAACTTGGGTAACATCAGTCATGGGGAACTTGGGTACTATCAGTCATGGGGAACTTGGGTACTATCAGTCATGGGGAACTTGGGTACTATCAGTCATGAGGAACTTGGGTACCATCAGTTATGAGGAACTTGGGTAACATCAGTCATGGGGAACTTGGGTAACATCAGTCATGGGAACTTGGGTACTATCAGTCATGAGGAACTTGGGTAACATCAGTCATGGGGAACTTGGGTACTATCAGTCATGAGGAACTTGGGTACTATCAGTCATGAGGAACTTGGGTAACATCAGTCATGGGGAACTTGGGTACTATCAGTCATGGGGAACTTGGGTACCATCAGTCATGGGGAACTTGGGTACCATCAGTCATGGGGAACTTGGGTACTATCAGTCATGAGGAACTTGGGTACCATCAGTCATGGGGAACTTGGGTACCATCAGTTATGAGGAACTTGGGTACCATCAGTCATGGGGAACTTGGGTACCATCAGTCATGGGGAACTTGGGTACCATCAGTTATGAGGAACTTGGGTAACATCAGTCATGAGGAACTTGGGTACCATCAGTCATGGGGAACTTGGGTACCATCAGTCATGGGGAACTTGGGTACCATCAGTCATGGGGAACTTGGGTACCATCAGTCATGGGGAACTTGGGTACCATCAGTCATGGGGAACTTGGGTACCATCAGTTATGAGGAACTTGGGTACTATCAGTCATGGGGAACTTGGGTACTATCAGTCATGGGGAACTTGGGTACTATCAGTTATGAGGAACTTGGGTAACATCAGTCATGGGGAACTTGGGTACTATCAGTCATGGGGAACTTGGGTACTATCAGTTATGAGGAACTTGGGTAACATCAGTCATGAGGAACTTGGGTACTATCAGTCATGGGGAACTTGGGTACTATCAGTCATGGGGAACTTGGGTACTATCAGTCATGGGGAACTTGGGTACTATCAGTCATGGGGAACTTGGGTACTATCAGTTATGAGGAACTTGGGTAACATCAGTCATGAGGAACTTGGGTACTATCAGTCATGGGGAACTTGGGTACTATCAGTCATGGGGAACTTGGGTACTATCAGTCATGGGGAACTTGGGTACTATCAGTCATGGGGAACTTGGGTACTATCAGTTATGAGGAACTTGGGTAACATCAGTCATGAGGAACTTGGGTACCATCAGTCATGGGGAACTTGGGTACTATCAGTTATGAGGAACTTGGGTAACATCAGTCATGGGGAACTTGGGTACTATCAGTCATGGGGAACTTGGGTACTATCAGTTATGAGGAACTTGGGTAACATCAGTCATGAGGAACTTGGGTACCATCAGTCATGGGGAACTTGGGTACTATCAGTTATGAGGAACTTGGGTAACATCAGTCATGGGGACTTTATATAATGATACAACAAAATTTCAATACATCCAAAACTTCAACTGAGTAGGATGTTTGTCTAGGATGCTTGCCACAGCAGTTGCCAAACTCCCTGGTACCTATTTTGCTAGATAAACAGGGCATCCAGTGAATTTTTTTTTAGATGTCCCATGTGTCTCTCCTTGCCCGGGAGTCAAACTCGGGTCCAGCTGCTTGGGAGCACTATGTGCTATATATTCTACAGTATATTTACTTCATAATTCACCATGAACAATGTTCTGTTCACACATTAAGTTTAAAGCTTATTACCTCCTACATGATGACTACCTGTTGATGATTTCAGGGATTAGTGTCCTTGTGGCCCGGTTTCTGACCAGGCCGCCTGGTTGGTCCAACCATGTAGCAGAAGCTTAATACCTCCTACCATACATAATAAGCTTAATACCTCCTACCATACATGATAAACTTAATACCTCCTACCATACATAATAAGCTTAATACCTCCTACCATACATGATAAGCTAATACCTCCTACCATACATGAGACGCTTATTACCTCCTACCATACATGATAAGCTTAATACCTCCTACCATACATGATAAACTTAATACCTCCTACCATACATGATAAGCTTAATACCTCCTACCATACATGATAAGCTTAATACCTCCTACCATACATGATAAACTTAATACCTCCTACCATACATGATAAGCTAATACCTCCTACCATACATGAGACGCTTATTACCTCCTACCATACATGATAAGCTTAATACCTCCTACCATACATGATAAACTTAATACCTCCTACCATACATGATAAACTTAATACCTCCTACCATACATGATAAGCTAATACCTCCTACCATACATGAGACGCTTATTACCTCCTACCATACATGATAAGCTTAATACCTCCTACCATACATAAGCTAATACCTCCTACCATACATAATAAGCTTAATACCTCCTACCATACATGATAAGCTAATACCTCCTACCATACATGATAAGCTAATACCTCCTACCATACATGAGAAGCTTATTACCTCCTACCATACATGAGAAGCTTATTACCTCCTACCATACATAATAAGCTTAATACCTCCTACCATACATGATAAGCTAATACCTCCTACCATACATGAGACGCTTATTACCTCCTACCATACATAATAAGCTTAATACCTCCTACCATACATGATAAGCTAATACCTCCTACCATACATAATAAGCTTAATACCTCCTACCATACATGATAAGCTTATTACCTCCTACCATACATGAGAAGCTTATTACCTCCTACCATACATGAGAAGCTTATTACCTCCTACCATACATGAGAAGCTTATTACCTCCTACCATACATGAGAAGCTTATTACCTCCTACCATACATGAGAAGCTTATTACCTCCTACCATACATGAGAAGCTTATTACCTCCTACCATACATAAGCTAATACCTCCTACCATACATAATAAGCTTAATACCTCCTACCATACATGATAAGCTTATTACCTTCTACCATATGTGAGAAGCTTATTACCTCCTACCATATGTGAGAAGCTTATTACCTCCTACCATATGTGTGAAGCTTATTACCTTCTACTACGGCGGCTTCAACTTGTGGTTGATTCCGTGTCGTCTTGGGTCACCGATTATGGCTTCATGTTCTCTACGTCTAAGACTTGTGCTATGACTTTTACTTGGAAGTGTATTTTTCTTCGTCTTTTGTCGCTTTATGGTCACCCCAGTGTGTACAAGGATTACGCTAAGCTTTTGGGGTTGGTCACCCCAGTGTGTACAAGGATTACGCTAAGCTTTTGGGGTTGGTCACCCCAGTGTGTACAAGGATTACGCTAAGCTTTTGGGGTTGGTCACCCCAGTGTGTACAAGGATTACGCTAAGCTTTTGGGGTTGGTCACCCCAGTGTGTACAAGGATTACGCTAAGCTTTTGGGGTTGGTCACCCCAGTGTGTACAAGGATTACGCTAAGCTTTTGGGGTTGGTCACCCCAGTGTGTACAAGGATTACGCTAAGCTTTTGGGGTTGGTCACCCCAGTGTGTACAAGGATTACGCTAAGCTTTTGGGGTTGGTCACCCCAGTGTGTACAAGGATTACGCTAAGCTTTTGGGGTTGGTCACCCCAGTGTGTACAAGGATTACGCTAAGCTTTTGGGGTTGGTCACCCCAGTGTGTACAAGGATTACGCTAAGCTTTTGGGGTTGGTCACCCCAGTGTGTACAAGGATTACGCTAAGCTTTTGGGGTTGGTCACCCCAGTGTGTACAAGGATTACGCTAAGCTTTTGGGGTTGGTCACCCCAGTGTGTACAAGGATTACGCTAAGCTTTTGGGGTTGGTCACCCCAGTGTGTACAAGGATTACGCTAAGCTTTTGGGGTTGGTCACCCCAGTGTGTACAAGGATTACGCTAAGCTTTTGGGGTTGGTCACCCCAGTGTGTACAAGGATTACGCTAAGCTTTTGGGGTTGGTCACCCCAGTGTGTACAAGGATTACGCTAAGCTTTTGGGGTTGGTCACCCCAGTGTGTACAAGGATTACGCTAAGCTTTTGGGGTTGGTCACCCCAGTGTGTACAAGGATTACGCTAAGCTTTTGGGGTTGGTCACCCCAGTGTGTACAAGGATTACGCTAAGCTTTTGGGGTTGGTCACCCCAGTGTGTACAAGGATTACGCTAAGCTTTTGGGGTTGGTCACCCCAGTGTGTACAAGGATTACGCTAAGCTTTTGGGGTTGGTCACCCCAGTGTGTACAAGGATTACGCTAAGCTTTTGGGGTTGGTCACCCCAGTGTGTACAAGGATTACGCTAAGCTTTTGGGGTTGATTTTTGACACTCGTTTGTCTTGGTCGCCCCATATCTCTTACCTCCGGGTTGAATGCTCTAAGGCCCTTACCCTCCTTCAGGTGTTGTCCCATACTTCTTGCGGAGTGGATAGGTGCACTCTCCTTGCTTTACATTCCTCTCTCGTCCTGTCTAAACTCGATTATGGTTGCCCTGTTTACTCGTCTGCTTCTCCTTCTATCCCTTCGCCGTCTTGATGCTTTGCACCATACTGGGTTGCGCCTCAGCTCTGGTGCCTTTCGTTCAACTCCAGTCCTCAGCTTGTATTTTGACACTGGCTTCCTATCTCTCCAGGACCGCTGTGATCGCTACTGTCTTCACTATGTTGCGTGGTCCTTGCAACATCCTTCCTCTCGCCTCTCTCGTGCTTCAACTTTTGCCCCTCCTGTGGGCAAAAGAAGGTGTTCCTCTTCACCACCTCCCTCTTTCTGTCCGGTTATCTCGCTTACGGGATTCTCTTTCAGTTCGTTTTTTTTTATATTTCTCCTTGTGTTGTTCCTTCCTTGCCCCCGTGGAGCATCCCACTTCCGCAGTTTTGTACATCCTTAACCCGCATCACTAAAGCTTTTACCCCTCCTACAGTTCTGAAACACCTTTTCCTTGAGCACTTTTCTTCGCACACCCGGTCAGGGGATCCGGTCAGCCGAGCGAACAGCACGCTGGACTTGTGATCCTGTGGTCCTGGGTTCGATCCCAGGTGCCGGCGAGAAACAATGGGCAGAGTTTCTTTCACCCTATGCCCCTGTTACCTAGCAGTAAAATGGGTACCTGGGTATTAGCCAGCTGTCACGGGCTGCTTCCTGGGGGTGGAGGCCTGGTCGAGGACTGGGCCGCAGGGACACTAAAGCCTCGAAATCATCTCAAGATAACCTCAAGATAACCCACTCCGTTTCCATCTTCACCGATGGGTGTAAGTCTGCGGACGGTGTAGGCTACTCTGTTTTTTTCCTGACAGCACCTATATGTGTCACCTACCTCCAGAGACTAGCATCTTCACAGCGGAACTTTATGCTATTCTCTATGCTCTTCGTCTCCTGCTTTCTCATTGTCAATCTTCCTTTGCTGTTGTTGTTGACTCTTGTAGTGCCCTCATGTATCTCTCAGGTCCTTTAATCCGGTTCATCCAGTGGTTGTCGAGATTCAGCATTGGCTGTTTCTTATTCACAGTAAATTTAAGTCAGTTGAGTTTTGATGGGTTCCCAGCCATATTGGTGTGTCTCTAAATGAGCGTGTGGATGCTGCCACTAGGGAAGCCGTTCGCTCTTGTCCCATCTCTTGTAAAGGTATTCCTTATTTCAACTTTTACCCAGTTATTCATTCCTCCATCCTTACCCTTTGGCAGGATTGTTAGTCTTCTGTTACTGGTAACAAACTACAAACTCTTAAGAGTTGTGTGTCCTAATGTCCGTCCTCCTACCACCGTAACCGGCGATGGGAAATGGCTCTGGCGAGGTTGCATATTGGCAATACTCGCTTAACTCATGGTCACTTAATGGAGCGCCGTCCTGCTCCTTATTGCACAAATTGCATTGTCCCTCTTATGGTCGTGCATATCCTTGTTGAATGTCCTAACTTCCAGGATGAGCGTGTGTCTTGTTTTCCGACTGTCTTTCAAGGTCGCTTGTCCCTCGATAGAAATCTTGGTGAATCAAATACTTTTGATATCATTCGCCTTATGCGTTTCTGTTCTCATGTTGGCATCCTTGGTGATATTTAGCGTCCTCTGATTATTCCGCACATTTAATGGTGCTACATAGACTTCCCGGTATGGTGCCGTCTTTTGATAATTACTTACTTACTCATTACCTATTACCATACACGAGAAGCTTATTAGATCCTACCATATGTGAGAAGCTTATTACCTACTATTATATGTGAGAAGCTTATTACCTCCTACCATATGTGAGAAGCTTATTACCTCCTACCTTACATGAGAAGCTTATTATCTCTTACCATACATGAGAAGCTTATTACCTCCTACCATATATGAGAAGCTTATTACCTCCTACCATATATGAGAAGGTTATTACCTCCTACCATACATGAAAAGCTTATTATCTCCTACCATACATGAAAAGCTTATTACCTCCTACCATATATGAGAAGCTTATTACCTCCTACCATATATGAGAAGCTTATTACCTCCTACCATACATGAAAAGCTTATTATCTCCTACCATACATGAAAAGCTTATTATCTCCTACCATACATGAAAAGCTTATTACCTCCTACCATATATGAGAAGCTTATTACCTCCTACCATATAAGAGAAGCTTATTACCTCCTACCATATATGAGAAGCTTATTACCTCCTACCATACATGAAAAGCTTATTATCTCCTACCATATAAGAGAAGCTTATTACCTCCTACCATATATGAGAAGCTTATTACCTCCTACCATACATGAAAAGCTTATTATCTCCTACCATATATGAGAAGGTTATTACCCCCAACCATATATGAGAAGGTTATTACCCCCAACCATATATGAGAAGGTTATTACCCCCAACCATATATGAGAAGGTTATTACCCCCAACCATATATGAGAAGCGTATTACCTCCTGCCTTACATGTGAAGCATGTAGTGAGTAGATTATTCCAATAATAAACTCGCTCCAAATGCATTGGCCTAATGAGAGGAGCAAAGCTTTTCTTAGAACTAATTATGGAACTCAAACCTTTGCCTACTTCCAGTTAATATTCCTGTCAACCTTTGGAAAATGGTGAGGTGTTGCCTGAGCATATAAGCAGCCGAGTAGCGAATAATAACTAGTCTACTTTCAAGTGTGGTCTAGAACCGTTACATTGTTCACTCTGGGGTCACCAATGTAACGGTTCTATTGTTACGTAAAGTATGGTGACAATAAACACATACACTAAGAGAATATATTTGGTCGAGCTACAGGAGGCAGGAATAATCTGCCCTTCGAACAGTCCATGGGCTTCACCTCTCCATATGGTCCCCAAAACAGCCCCAGGGGAATGGCGCCCTTGCGAGGACTATAAGGCTCTCAACGTTCGTACTCTGCCGGATCGCTACCCACCTCATAATCTGTGACCCCTCACGGACGGGAGCACTTAGGCCCTACATTCCTGCCCAGTTTCGCTGGTAAACATTCTCAGCATTTCACTCCCTAGCACACCCAGGAGTTCGTACTTCCCAGAAACTACTAACGGAGCATGTCGTATGGCCAGGAATCAATGCCGATGTTCGACAATGGACTCGCTCATGTCTCCAGTTCCAGCAAGCGAAAATACATCGTCACACAAAGAGCCCTCTTCAACAGTTCCCGTTACCTTCTGACCGTTTCGAGGTGGTGCATGTAGACATCGTTGGACCGTTACCGTCGGCAAGAGGATATTCTTATCTACTCACCTACATCGATCAATTCTGCAGATGGCCGGAAGCATTCCCATTAATCAACATCTCAGCTGAGTCAGTGGTCTAGGCTTTCCTCTCTGGATGGGTCGCCCGTTTTGGCAGCCCCTCTGTCATCATCACCGACCAAGGACGACAGTTCGAATTATATCTATGGAAGGATCTTATGGAATTCCTCGGCACCACACACAACCGAACCACACATACCATCCTGAGTCGAACGGAATGGTAGAACGCTTTCATAGACAACTAAAAGCTGCCCTAAGAGCTCAAGCACGCCCTGATGATTGGATCGACACCCTTCCATTTGTCTTGCTTGGCATCCGTTCGGCCACGAAGGAGGGAAGTGGATTCTTGGTAGCAGACTTAGTATACGGATCTAGCCTGCGGCTTCCAGTCGAATTCTTAACCTCGACGTCACTCATCATACCCCCAGACCCCACTTTTGTCCAGAAATTACGGGCCGCCATGACAAGCGTTCGGCCTACACCACCACTAAAAACCGACAGCTCGTGCTACATATGTGCCTCATGAGCTCCACACAACTGAACACGTGTTTGTAAGAATCAACGCTGTTCGACACCTTCTACAGTCACCTTACGAAGGACCATTTAAAGTGGTTTCTCGGACACCAAAGTTCTTCACCATTGAACGCCGAGGACAGCAGGTAAACATCTCCATCGATCGCCTTAAACCAGCTCACTGTGACGCTGCCCCAGACATCCCTCCAGAGACACATCCGCCGACTACGCCGTTCACTTTTCGACCACAGTTACCAGCAGCACCGCCACCTACGACAACGGACGATCCTGTACGACCTCCCACCCTACAACTCCAGTTACTAGCTGCACCACAACCTGATCCTACGACGACGGACGACCCTGTGTGAACTCGCACTCTACGACCCCAGTTAGAGTTTTTCCTTTCATCCCCTGGGTGGGGAAGTTCTGTAGCGAGTAGATTATCCCAATAATATACTCGTTCCAAATGCATTGGCCTAATGAGAGGAGCAAAGCTTTTCTTAGTTCTAATTATGGAACTCAAACCTTTCCCTACTTCCAGTTAATATTCCTGTCAACCTTTGGAGAACGGTGAGGTATTGCCCGCGCATATCAGCAGCAGAGTAGCGAATAATAACTAGTCTACTTTCAAGTGTGGTCTAGAACAGACACTTGCGAGATACTGTACCGACGCTCAGTGCGCTCAACTCACACCGTTGCTCGCCAAAGTATCACCTGCGCACGTCTGTATACTCGACCAAATATATATATAATCTCTTAGTGTTTGTGTTTATTGTCACCATACTTTACGTAACAATAGAACCGTTACAAGCTTATTACCTCCTACCATACATGAGAAGCTTATTACCTCCTACCTTACATGACAAGCTTATTACCTCCTACCTTACATGACAAGCTTATTACCTCCTACCATGCATGACAAGCTTGTTACCTCCTACCATACATGACAAGCTTATTACCTCCTACCATACATGAGAAGCTTATTACCTCCTACCTTACATGACAAGCTTATTACCTCCTACCATGCATGACAAGCTTGTTACCTCCTACCATACATGACAAGCTTATTACCTCCTACCATGCATGACAAGCTTGTTACCTCCTACCATACATGACAAGCTTATTACCTCCTACCATACATGAGAAGCTTATTACCTCCTACCTTACATGACAAGCTTATTACCTCCTACCATGCATGACAAGCTTGTTACCTCCTACCATACATGACAAGCTTATTACCTCCTACCTTACATGACAAGCTTATTACCTCCTACCATGCATGACAAGCTTGTTACCTCCTACCATACATGACAAGCTTATTACCTCCTACCATGCATGACAAGCTTGTTACCTCCTACCATACATGAGAAGCTTGTTACCTCCTACCATACATGAGAAGCTTATTACCTCCTACCATACATGAGAAGCTTATTACCTCCTACCATGCATGAGAAGCTTATTACCTCCTACCATACATGAGAAGCTTATTACCTCCTACCATGCATGACAAGCTTATTACCTCCTACCATGCATGACAAGCTTATTACCTCCTACCATACATGAGAAGCTTATTACCTCCTACCATGCATGACAAGCTTGTTACCTCCTACCATACATGAGAAGCTTGTTACCTCCTACCATGCATGAGAAGCTTATTACCTCCTACCATACATGAGAAGCTTATTACCTCCTACCATGCATGACAAGCTTATTACCTCCTACCATACATGAGAAGCTTATTACCTCCTACCATGCATGACAAGCTTGTTACCTCCTACCATACATGAGAAGCTTATTACCTCCTACCATACATGAGAAGCTTATTACCTCCTACCTTACATGAGAAGCTTATTACCTCCTACCATACATGAGAAGCTTATTACCTCCTACCATGCATGACAAGCTTATTACCTCCTACCATACATGAGAAGCTTATTACCTCCTACCATGCATGACAAGCTTATTACCTCCTACCATACATGAGAAGCTTATTACCTCCTACCATGCATGACAAGCTTGTTACCTCCTACCATACATGAGAAGCTTATTACCTCCTACCATACATGAGAAGCTTATTACCTCCTACCTTACATGAGAAGCTTATTACCTCCTACCATGCATGAGAAGCTTATTACCTCCTACCTTACATGAGAAGCTTATTACCTCCTACCTTACATGAGAAGCTTACTACCTCCTACCTTACATGAGAAAAATGTGTATTTAATGAGAAACTTGAGGTTATGAGATGAAATCGAACTCACATCCCCTGACTCCTGAGACACTCACACCATTACCGGGTGAACCATGATGTGCATGTGAGTACGACAACTACAAGTAATACCAGAGTTACCTGCAGTTTGGAAGATACCATCAGGTACTAGGTTCCAGGTACCTCTGGTAGCACTTGTAGTTGAGTCATGTTTGAGCTCATCACGATTCAGTGATTATTGTGTGTGTCTGTGGAGTCCAGGTACGCATGTTCGAGCCCATTGCATAACCTCATTATTTTTTTTTATAGATATATGTTAGTCTCGTGATTGTATTGTGTATGTTTTAGTTTTGTATTGTGGCTTGTATCCCTGATGACTCACCCTGTACCCTACTCTACCCCTGCCTGACTCACCCTGTACCCTACTCTACCCCTGCCTGACTCACCCTGTACCCTACTCTACCCCTGTCTGACTCACCATGTACCCTACTCTACCCCTGTCTGACTCACCATGTACCCTACTCTACCCCTGCCTGACTCACCATGTACCCTACTCTACCCCTGCCTGACTCACCCTGTACCCTACTCTACCCCTGTCTGACTCACCATGTACCCTACTCTACCCCTGCCTGACTCACCCTGTACACTACTCTACCCCTGCCTGACTCACCATGTACCCTACTCTACCCCTGCCTGACTCACCATGTACCCTACTCTACCCCTGCCTGACTCACCCTGTACCCTACTCTACCCCTGCCTGACTCACCCTGTACCCTACTCTACCCCTGCCTGACTCACCCTGTACCCTACTCTACCCCTGCCTGACTCACCCTGTACCCTACTCTACCCCTGCCTGACTCACCCTGTACCCTACTCTACCCCTGCCTGACTCACCCTGTACACTACTCTACCCCTGCCTGACTCACCATGTACCCTACTCTACCCCTGCCTGACTCACCCTGTACCCTACTCTACCCCTGCCTGACTCACCCTGTACCCTACTCTACCCCTGCCTGACTCACCCTGTACCCTACTCTACCCCTGCCTGACTCACCCTGTACCCTACTCTACCCCTGCCTGACTCACCCTGTACCCTACTCTACCCCTGCCTGACTCACCATGTATCCTACTCTACCCCTGCCTGACTCACCATGTATCCTACTCTACCCCTGCCTGACTCACCATGTATCCTACTCTACCCCTGCCTGACTCACCATGTACCCTACTCTACCCCTGCCTGACTCACCATGTATCCTACTCTACCCCTGCCTGACTCACCATGTACCCTACTCTACCCCTGCCTGACTCACCATGTATCCTACTCTACCCCTGCCTGACTCACCATGTATCCTACTCTACCCCTGCCTGACTCACCATGTACCCTACTCTACCCCTGCCTGACTCACCATGTATCCTACTCTACCCCTGCCTGACTCACCATGTACCCTACTCTACCCCTGCCTGACTCACCATGTACCCTACTCTACCCCTGCCTGACTCACCATGTACCCTACTCTACCCCTGCCTGACTCACCATGTACCCTACTCTACCCCTGCCTGACTCACCATGTACCCTACTCTACCCCTGCCTGACTCACCATGTACCCTACTCTACCCCTGCCTGACTCACCATGTACCCTACTCTACCCCTGCCTGACTCACCATGTATCCTACTCTACCCCTGCCTGACTCACCATGTACACTACTCTACCCCTGCCTGACTCACCATGTACCCTACTCTACCCCTGCCTGACTCACCATGTACCCTACTCTACCCCTGCCTGACTCACCATGTACCCTACTCTACCCCTGCCTGACTCACCATGTACCCTACTCTACCCCTGCCTGACTCACCATGTACACTACTCTACCCCTGCCTGACTCACCATGTACCCTACTATACCCCTGCCTGACTCACCATGTACACTACCCCTGACTGACTCACCCCGTACCCTACTATACCCCTGTCTGACTCACCATGTACCCTACTATACCCCTGCCTGACTCACCATGTACACTACTCTACCCCTGACTGACTCACCATGTACACTACTCTACCCCTGCCTGACTCACCATGTACCCTACTATACCCCTGCCTTACTCACCATGTACACTACTCTACCCCTGACTGACTCACCATGTACCCTACTATACCCCTGCCTGATTCACCATGTACCCTACTATACCCCTGCCTGACTCACCCTGTACACTACTCTACCCCTGACTGACTCACCATGTACCCTACTCTACCCCTGCCTGACTCACCATGTACCCTACTATACCCCTGCCTGACTCACCATGTATCCTACTATACCCCTGCCTGACTCACCATGTATCCTACTCTACCCCTGCCTGACTCACCCTGTACACTACTCTACCCCTGACTGACTCACCCTGTACCCTACTATACCCCTGTCTGACTCACCCTGTACCCACCATACTCACGTATAAGCTGCCTGTGACTGACTCTGGAGTCTTTACACTAATTAATTAAGTGTCAAGAGGCATGACGCAATTACCATGATCCGTCATCACCTTCATATTCATGCAGGTGAGTAAAGTAGGTGAGTAAACCAGGTGAGTAAAGTAGGTGAGTACCTTGTCCATTGCTGTGCGTGGTGTCGGGGTGAGGAGGGTGGCCCTTGTCGTCGTCCAGAAGAGCTCCAGTTTTGTCGGGCACGACGATGACCTGGCCGGGGTACACGAACCTGGTCGACAGCTTGTTGAGCTTGGCCAGCTCCGACGGTGTCGTGTCGAACCTGGCGGCGATGCTCGTCAGCGTGTCGTTGCCAGACACCTGTAACAAAGTTCCCTTAGTTATGACACACTGTGGTGAAGCTTAGTTATGACACACTGTGGTGAAGCTTAGTTATGACACACTGTGGTGATGCTTAGTTATGACACTGTGGTGAAGCTTAGTTATGACACTGTGGTGAAGCTTAGTTATGTCACACACTGTGGTGAAGCTTATTTATGACACTCACTGTGGTGAAGCTTAGTTATGACACACTGTGGTGAACCTTAGTTATGACACACTGTGGTGATGCTTAGTTATGACACACTGTGGTGAAGCTTAGTTATGACACACACTGTGGTGATGCTTAGTTATGACACACTGTGGTGATGCTTAGTTATGACACTGTGGTGAAGCTTAGTTATGACACTGTGGTGAAGCTTAGTTATGACACTGTGGTGAAGCTTAGTTATGTCACACACTGTGGTGAAGCTTAGTTATGACACACTGTGGTGAAGCTTAGTTATGACACACTGTGGTGAAGCTTAGTTATGACACACTGTGGTGATGCTTAGTTATGACACACTGTGGTGAAGCTTAGTTATGACACACTGTGGTGAAGCTTAGTTATGACACACACTGTGGTGAAGCTTAGTTATGACACACACTGTGGTGAAGCTTAGTTATGACACTGGTGCTTAGTTATGACACACTGTGGTGAAGCTTAGTTATGACACACTGTGGTGAAGCTTAGTTATGACACACTGTGGTGAAGCTTAGTTATGACACTGTGGTGAAGCTTAGTTATGACACACACTGTGGTGAAGCTTAGTTATGACACACACTGTGATGAAGCTTAGTTATGACACACTGTGGTGAAGCTTAGTTATGACACACTGTGGTGAAGCTTAGTTATGACACTGTGGTGAAGCTTTGTTATGACACTGTGGTGAAGCTTAGTTATGACACACTGTGGTGAAGCTTAGTTATGTCACACACTGTGGTGAAGCTTAGTTATGACACACTGTGGTGAAGGTTAGTTATGACACACTGTGGTGAAGGTTAGTTATGACACACTGTGTGGTGAAGCTTAGTTATGACACACTGTGTGGTGAAGGTTAGTTATGACACACACTGGTGAAGCTTAGTTATGACACACACTGGTGAAGCTTAGTTATGACACACTATGTGGTGAAGGTTAGTTATGACACACTGTGTGGTGAAGGTTAGTTATGACACACTGTGTGGTGAAGGTTAGTTATGACACACTGTGGTGAAGCTTAGTTATGACACACTGTGTGGTGAAGCTTAGTTAAAACACACACTGTGGTGAAGCTTAGTTATGACACACTGTGGTGAAGCTTAGTTATGACACACACTGTGGTGAAGCTTAGTTATGACACACACTGTGGTGAAGCTTAGTTATGACACACACTGTGGTGAAGCTTAGTTATGACACACACTGTGGTGAAGCTTAGTTATGACACACACTGTGGTGAAGCTTAGTTATGACACACACTGTGGTGAAGCTTAGTTATGACACACTGTAGTGAAGCTTAGTTATGACACACACTGTGGTGAAGCTTAGTTATGACACACACTGTGGTGAAGCTTAGTTATGACACACACTGTGTGGTGAAGCTTAGTTATGACACACACTGTGAAGCTTAGTTATGACACACACTGTGGTGAAGCCTAGTTATGACACACTGTGGTGAAGCTTAGTTATGAGACACACTGTGGTGAAGCTTAGTTATGACACACTGGTGAAGCTTAGTTATGACACACTGTGGTGAAGCTTAGCTATGACTCACTGTGGTGAAGCTTAGCTATGACACACTGTGGTGAAGCTTAGCTATGACACACTGTGGTGAAGCTTAATTATGACACTGTGGTGAAGCTTAGTTATGACACTGTGGTGAAGCTTTGTTATGACACTGGTGAAGCTTAGTTATGACACACACTGTGGTGAAGCTTAGTTATGACACACTGTAGTGAAGGTTAGTTATGACACTGTGGTGAAGCTTAGTTATGACACTGTGGTGAAGCTTAGTTATGACACTGTGGTGAAGCTTAGTTATGACACTGTGGTGAAGCTTAGTTATGACACTGTGGTGAAGCTTAGTTATGACACACACTGTGGTGAAGCTTAGTTATGACACACTTTGGTGAAGCTTAGTTATGACACACACTGTGGTGAAGCTTAGTTATGACACACACTGTGGTGAAGCTTATTTATGACACACACTGTGGTGAAGCTTAGTTATGACACACACTGTGGTGAAGCTTAGTTATGACACATTAACAATACGGTTAAGCCTCAGTATGACACACACTGTGGTGAAGCTTAGTTATGACACACACTGGTGAAGCTTAGTTATGACACACACTGTGGTGAAGCTTAGTTATGACACTGTGGTGAAGCTTAGTTATGACACACACTGTGGTGAAGCTTAGTTATGACACATTAACAATACGGTTAAGCCTCAGTATGACACACACTGTGGTGAAGCTTAGTTATGACACACACTGTGGTGAAGCTTAGTTATAACACACTGTG
The DNA here is from genome assembly GCF_040958095.1 of Procambarus clarkii. Taxonomy (NCBI): domain Eukaryota; kingdom Metazoa; phylum Arthropoda; class Malacostraca; order Decapoda; family Cambaridae; genus Procambarus; species Procambarus clarkii. Next base: position 38,526,256 of record NC_091163.1, read on the forward strand.
GTGAAGCTTAGTTATGACACACTGTGGTGAAGCTTAGTTATGACACACTGTGGTGAATCTTAGTTATGACACTGTGGTGAAGCTTTGTTATGACACTGTGGTGAAGCTTAGTTATGTCACACACTGTGGTGAAGCTTAGTTATGACACACTGTGGTGAAGGTTAGTTATGACACACTGTGGTGAAGGTTAGTTATGACACACTGTGTGGTGAAGCTTAGTTATGACACACACTGTGGTGAAGCTTATTTATGACACACACTGGTGAAGCTTAGTTATGACACACTGTGTGGTGAAGCTTAATTATGACACATACTGTGGTGAAGCTTAGTTATGACACATACTGTGGTGAAGCTTAGTTATGACACACTGCGGTGAAGCTTAGTTATGACACACACTGTGGTGAAGCTTAGTTATGACACACACTGTGGTGAAGCTTAGTTATGACACACTGTGGTGAAGCTTAGTTATGACACACTGTGGTGAAGCTTAGCTATGACACACTGTGGTGAAGCTTAGCTATGACACACTGTGGTGAAGCTTAGCTATGACACACTGTGGTGAAGCTTAGTTATGACACACACTGTGGTGAAGCTTAGTTATGACACACTGTGGTGAAGCTTAGTTATGACACACTGTGGTGAAGCTTAGTTATGACACACTGTGGTGAATCTTAGTTATGACACTGTGGTGAAGCTTTGTTATGACACTGTGGTGAAGCTTAGTTATGACACACTGTGGTGAAGCTTAGTTATGTCACACACTGTGGTGAAGCTTAGTTATGACACACTGTGGTGAAGGTTAGTTATGACACACTGTGGTGAAGGTTAGTTATGACACACTGTGTGGTGAAGCTTAGTTATGACACACACTGTGGTGAAGCTTATTTATGACACACACTGGTGAAGCTTAGTTATGACACACTGTGTGGTGAAGCTTAATTATGACACATACTGTGGTGAAGCTTAGTTATGACACACACTGTGGTGAAGCTTAGTTATGACACTGTGTGGTGAAGGTTAGTTATGACACACTGTGGTGAAGCTTAGTTATGACACACTGTGTGGTGAAGCTTAGTTACGACACACACTGTGGTGATGCTCAGTTATGACACACTGTGGTGAAGCTTAGTTATGACACACTGTGGTGAAGCTTAGTTATGACACACACTGTGGTGAAGCTTAGTTATGACACACACTGTGGTGAAGCTTAGTTATGACACACACTGTGGTGAAGCTTAGTTATGACACACTGTAGTGAAGCTTAGTTATGACACACACTGTGGTGAAGCTTAGCTATGACACGCACTGTGCTGAAGCTTAGTTATGACACACACTGTGTGGTGAAGCTTAGTTATGACACACTGTGAAGCTTAGTTATGACACACACTGTGGTGAAGCCTAATTATGACACACTGTGGTGAAGCTTAGTTATGACACACACTGTGGTGAAGCTTAGTTATGACACACACTGTGGTGAAGCTTAGTTATGACACACTGTGGTGAAGCTTAGTTATGACACACTGTGGTGAAGCTTAGCTATGACACACTGTGGTGAAGCTTAGCTATGACACACTGTGGTGAAGCTTAGCTATGACACACTGTGGTGAAGCTTAATTATGACACTGTGGTGAAGCTTAGTTATGACACTGTGGTGAAGTTTTGTTATGACACTGGTGAAGCTTAGTTATGACACACACTGTGGTGAAGCTTAGTTATGACACACTGTGGTGAAGGTTAGTTATGACACTGTGGTGAAGCTTAGTTATGACAGTGTGGTGAAGCTTAGTTATGACACTGTGGTGAAGCTTAGTTTTGACACTGTGGTGAAGCTTTGTTATGACACTGTGGTGAAGCTTAGTTATGACACACACTGTGGTGAAGCTTAGTTATGACACACACTGTGGTGAAGCTTAGTTATGACACACTGTGGTGAATCTTAGTTATGACACACACTGTGGTGAAGCTTAGTTATGACACACACTGTGGTGAAGCTTAGTTATGACACACTGTGGTGAAGCTTAGTTATGACACATTAACAATACGGTTAAGCCTCAGTATGACACACACTGTGGTGAAGCTTAGTTATGACACACACTGTGGTGAAGCTTAGTTATGACACACACTGTGGTGAAGCTTAGTTATGACACTGTGGTGAAGCTTAGTTATGACACACACTGTGGTGAAGCTTAGTTATGACACTGTGGTGAAGCTTAGTTATGACACACACTGTGGTGAAGCTTAGTTATGACACACACTGTTTTGAAGCTTAGTTATGACACTGTGGTGAAGCTTTGTTATGACACTGTGGTGAAGCTTAGTTATGACACACACTGTGGTGAAGCTTAGTTATGACACACACTGTGGTGAAGCTTAGTTATGACACACTGTGGTGAAGGTTAGTTATGACACTGTGGTGAAGCTTAGTTATGACACTGTGGTGAAGCTTAGTTATGACACTGTGGTGAAGCTTAGTTATGACACTGTGGTGAAGCTTTGTTATGACACTGTGGTGAAGCTTAGTTATGACACACACTGTGGTGAAGCTTAGTTATGACACACACTGTGGTGAAGCTTAGTTATGACACACACTGTGGTGAAGCTTAGTTATGACACACTGTGGTGAATCTTAGTTATGACACACACTGTGGTGAAGCTTAGTTATGACACACACTGTGGTGAAGCTTAGTTATGACACACACTGTGGTGAAGCTTAGTTATGACACATTAACAATACGGTTAAGCCTCAGTATGACACACACTGTGGTGAAGCTTAGTTATGACACACACTGTGGTGAAGCTTAGTTATGACACACACTGTGGTGAAGCTTAGTTATGACACACTGTGGTGAAGCTTAGTTATGACACACACTGTGGTGAAGCTTAGTTATGACACACTGTGGTGAAGCTTAGTTATGACACACACTGTGGTGAAGCTTAGTTATGACACACACTGTGGTGAAGCTTAGTTATGACACACTGTGGTGAAGCTTAGTTATGACACACTGTGGTGAAGCTTAGTTATGACACACACTGTGGTGAAGCTTAGTTATGACACTGTGGTGAAGCTTAGTTATGACACACACTGTGGTGAAGCTTAGTTATGACACTGTGGTGAAGCTTAGCTATGACACACACTGTGGTGAAGCTTAGTTATGACACACACTGTTTTGAAGCTTAGTTATGACACTGTGGTGAAGCTTTGTTATGACACTGTGGTGAAGCTTAGTTATGACACACACTGTGGTGAAGCTTAGTTATGACACACACTGTGGTGAAGCTTAGTTATGACACACTGTGGTGAAGGTTAGTTATGACACTGTGGTGAAGCTTAGTTATGACACTGTGGTGAAGCTTAGTTATGACACTGTGGTGAAGCTTTGTTATGACACTGTGGTGAAGCTTAGTTATGACACACACTGTGGTGAAGCTTAGTTATGACACACACTGTGGTGAAGCTTAGTTATGACACACACTGTGGTGAAGCTTAGTTATGACACACACTGTGGTGAAGCTTAGTTATGACACACTGTGGTGAATCTTAGTTATGACACACACTGTGGTGAAGCTTAGTTATGACACACACTGTGGTGAAGCTTAGTTATGACACACACTGTGGTGAAGCTTAGTTATGACACATTAACAATACGGTCAAGCCTCAGTATGACACACACTGTGGTGAAGCTTAGTTATGACACACACTGTGGTGAAGCTTAGTTATGACACACACTGTGGTGAAGCTTAGTTATGACACACTGTGGTGAAGCTTAGTTATGACACACACTGTGGTGAAGCTTAGTTATGACACACTGTGGTGAAGCTTAGTTATGACACACACTGTGGTGAAGCTTAGTTATGACACACACTGTGGTGAAGCTTAGTTATGACACACTGTGGTGAAGCTTAGTTATGACACACTGTGGTGAAGCTTAGTTATGACACACACTGTGGTGAAGCTTAGTTATGACACATTAACAATACGGTTAAGCCTCAGTATGACACACTGTGGTGAAGCTTAGTTATGACACACACTGTGGTGAAGCTTTGTTATGACACACACTGTGGTGAAGCTTAGTTATGACACTGTGGTGAAGCTTAGTTATGACACACACTGTGGTGAAGCTTAGTTATGACACTGTGGTGAAGCTTAGTTATGACACACACTGTGGTGAAGCTTAGTTATGACACACACTGTTTTGAAGCTTAGTTATGACACTGTGGTGAAGCTTTGTTATGACACTGTGGTGAAGCTTAGTTATGACACACACTGTGGTGAAGCTTAGTTATGACACACACTGTGGTGAAGCTTAGTTATGACACACACTGTGAAGCTTAGTTATGACACACACTGTGGTGAAGCTTAGTTATGACACTGTGGTGAAGCTTTGTTATGACACTGTGGTGAAGCTTAGTTATGACACACACTGTGGTGAAGCTTAGTTATGACACACACTGTGGTGAAGCTTAGTTATGACACACTGTGGTGAAGCTTAGTTATGACACACACTGTGGTGAAGCTTAGTTATGACACATTAACAATACGGTTAAGCCTCAGTATGACACACTGTGGTGAAGCTTAGTTATGACACACACTGTGGTGAAGCTTAGTTATGACACATTAACAATACGGTTAAGCCTCAGTATGACACACTGTGGTGAAGCTTAGTTATGACACACACTGTGGTGAAGCTTAGTTATGACACATTAACAATACGGTTTAGCCTCAGTATGACACACTGTGGTGAAGCTGTAATTAACAAGTCTAAACTCAGGGGAATATCAATCTTCACACGTTATACGCAATGGTCCTTGTCCCGAGTAACTATTTACTGCTGGGTGAATAGAGTCATCGGGTGTATGGTCCCGCGTAGGCCAACTACTGACTTTCTCCAGGATGAAACCCACAACAGCGAGTATACGTTAGTCCTATCAACCTCTGGAGGGTTATTATGACCACACACACACACACACACACACACACACACACACACACACACACACACACACACACACACACACACACACACACACACACAAAGTTCTGAGAGAATGTGCATCTGAGCTCAGCATTCCACTTCACCTGATCTTTCAGACATCCCTGTGTACAGAAGCTGTAGCAGACGTGTGGAAACAGGCTAACATAGTTCCAATCTACAAAAGTGACAGCAGGGAAGACCTCATTAATTATAGACCTGTATCATTGACAAGTGTAATAGTGAAAGTATTGGAAAAACTAATCAAAACTAAATGGGTAGAACACCTGGAGAGAAATGATATAATATCACACAGATAATATGGTTTTCGATCTGGAAGATCCTGTGTATCGAATTTACTCAGTTTCTATGTTCGAGCAACAGAGATATTACAGGAAAGAGATGGTTGGGTTGACTGCATCTATCTGGACCTAAAAAAGGCTTTCGACAGAGTTCCACATAAGAGGTTGTTCTGGAAACTGGAAAATATTGAAGGGGTGACAGGTAAGCTTCTAACATGGATGAAAAATTTTCTGACTGATAGAAAAATGAGGGCAGTAATCAGAGGCAATGTATCGGACTGGAGAAATGTCACAAGTGGAGTACCACAGGGTTCAGTTCTTGCACCAGTGATGTTTATTGTGTACATAAATGATCTACCAGTTGGTATACAGAATTATATGAACATGTTTGCTGATGATGCTAAGATAATAGGAAGGATAAGAAACTTAGATGATTGTCATGCCCTTCAAGATGACCTGGACAAAATAAGTACATGGAGCGCCACTTGGCAAATGGAATTTAATGTTGATAAATGTCATGTTATGGAATGTGGAATAGGAGAACATGGACTCCACACAACCTATATATTATGTGAGAAATCTTTAAAGAATTCTGATAAAGAAAGAGTTATAGGGGTGGTTCTAGATAGAAAACTATCACCTGAGGACCACATAAAGAATATTGTGCAAGGAGCCTATGCTACGCTTTCTAACTTCAGAATTGCTTTTAAATACATGGATGGCGATATACTAAAGAAATTGTTTACGACTTTTGTTAGGCCAAAGCTAGAATATGGAGCGGTTGTGTGGTGCCCATATCTTAAGAAGCATATTATGTTATTTTTTTAATCAACACTGTTTGTCATCCTATTGTATTTGTGCTGCTTTTTCAGTCATGTTCCCCCTTTTTTATCTTTATTTGTATTTGTTCTCAAACACTTTTTATTCTTTATGCTCAATTAGTATTAAGTTCTAGATATTAATGTTTTTCTTGCCCGAAACGCATTGCGTAATAGTGGCTTTAGGCATTGTATGTACTAGCTCTATCTATATATCAATCCATTAATGTAACATCACTTGTATGTATGTACCTTACCTGAATAAACATATTTATTTATATTTATTAATTTATTTATTTATATCATCAAACTGGAAAAGGTGCAAAGACATGCTACTAAGTGGCTCCCAGAACTGAAGGGCAAGAGCTACGAGGAGAGGTTAGAGGCAGTAAATATGCCAAAACTGGAAGACAGAAGAAAAAGAGGTGATATGATCACTACATACAAAATAGTAACAGGAATTGATAAAATCGATAGGGAAGATTTCCTGAGACCTGAAACTTTAAGAACAAGAGGTCATAGATTTAAACTAACTAAACACAGATACCGAAGAAATATAAGAAAATTCACTTTCGCAAGCAGAGTGGTAGACGGTTGGAACAAGTTAGGTGAGAAGGTGGTGGAGGCCAAGACCGTCAGTAGTTTCAAAGCGTTATATGACAAAGAGTGCTGGGAAGACGGGACACCACGAGCGTAGCTCTCATCCTGTAACTACACTTAGGTAATTACACACACACACACACACTCACACATATATAACCCTCCACCAAATGACAGAAGACCCAGGCAAGAGTATGACAACAACAACATGGCAGTTAACACTATAATTGAGAGGGCAGCCTCTGCTGCCTGTAGAAATAGATCCCACCTGCTCATCATGGGGGACTTCAATCACGGAAGCATTGATTGGGAGAACATGGAATCGCATGGAGGCGAGGATACGTGGAGAGCTAAACTGTTGGAAGTGGCGACAAGGAACTTTTTAAGTCAGCATGTCAGGGGATCCACAAGAATGAGAGGCAACGATGAACCAGCGAGACTCGACCTAGTCTTCACCCTGAACGACTCTGTCATAATGGAAATCGGTTTTGAAGCCCCAGTAGGAATGAGCGACCACAGTGTACTGATGTTTGAGTATCTGGTCGAAGATGGGTTAATATGCTCAAGGAAGGGCACAGAAAATAAAAGGCTGGCATTCCAAAAGGAAAACTATGAGGAGATAAGAAAATTCCTAACAGCTATAACTTCGGAAACAGAGGTTGGAGGAAAGACGGCCCAAGACATGATGGACTACATTACACAGAAGTGTAAGGAGGCAGCAGACAAGTTTGTCCCAGTCCTAAAGGAAAGAAATGTAATGTAGATGAGAAACCCATGGTTTAATCAGAGATGTAAGCTAGCAAAGCAAATAAGTAAAAATGCATGGAGAAACAACAGGAATAATAGGACACTTGAGAGCAGAGAAAGATACCATAATGCCAGGAATGAATACGTCAGGGTGAGAAGAGAAGCAGAAAGACAATATGAAAATGACATAGCAAGCAAGACAAAGACAACCTAAATTGCTGCACAGCCACATCAGGAGAAAAATATCAGTGAAGGAACATGTAATGAAACTGAGGATAGCAGCAGACGAATTCACTACAAACGACAAGGAGGTGTGCGAGGAACTTAATAAGAAATTTCAGGAGGTCTTCACAGTAGAGCAAGGAGATGTCCCAAAGATAGGAGAGGGAAGATCTAACCAAACACCCTTAGATGAGTCTGTAATTACCAGTGTGGATGTCAGGAGCATCTTCTAGAGTTGGAAGTGACAAAGGCTATAGGCCCGGAAGAATCTCCCCTTGGATACTAAAGGAAAGGGCTGAAGCTCTGTGTCAGCCACTCGCCATTGTGTATAACAAATCACTGGTAACAGGGGAACTGCCAAAAAGTGGACGACGGCTAATGTAGTCCCGATATTCAAGGGTGATAGGCAGGAGGTACTGAACTACAGGCCAGTGTCACTAACTTGCATACCATGCAAAGTGATGGAGAAGATTGTGCGAAAAAATTGTGGAACATCTGTAGTGGAAGAACTTTGTAACACAACACCAACATGGGTTCAGGGATGGCAGATCATGCCTCACAGGGTTGATTGAATTCTACGACCAGGCAACAAAAATCAGGCAAGAAAGAGAGGGGTGGGCAGACTGCATATTTTTGGAACACCAGAAAGCCTTTGACACAGTACCACATAAGAGACTGGTGCACAAGCTGGAGATGCAGGCAGGAGTGAAAGGGAAGGTACTCCACTGGATAAGGAAGTACCTAAGCAGCAGGACACAGCGAGTCACTGTGAGGGGTGAGGTCTCAGAGTGGCGAGGCGTCACCAGTGAAGTCCCACAGGGATCAGTCTGTGGACCTATACTGTTTCTGATATTCGTAAATGATCTTCCAGAAGGAATACATTCGTTCCTCTCAATGTTTGCGGACTATGCAAAAAAAATTTGTGGAGGATCAAGACAAAGGAAGATAATATAAGGCTACAAGATGACCTAGACAAACTAAAGGAATGGTCCAACAAATGGCTACTAAAGTTCAACCCAAGTAAATGTAAGGTAATGAAACTAGGGGGAGGAAATATGAGACCAGACACTGGATACAGAATAGGAGATGAAGTCCTTCACGAAACGGACAGAGAGAAAGATCTAGGAGTTGATATCACACCAAACCTGTCTCCTGAAGCCCACATCAAAAGAATAACATCGGCGGCGTATGCGAGGCTGGCTAACATCAGAACAGCCTTCAGAAACCTGTTTAAGGAATCTTTCAGAATCTTGTATACCACATATGTAAGACCAATCCTGGAGTATGCGGCCCCAGCATGGAGCCCGTACCTTGTCAAGCACGAGACGAAACTTGAAAAAGTTCACAGGTATGCCACTAGGCTAGTCCCAGAACTAAGAGGCATGAGTTACGAGGAAAGGCTGCGGGAACTGTACCTCACATCGCTGGAAGACAGAAGAGCTCGGGGAGACATGATCATGACATACAAGATTCTCAGGGGAAATGACAGGGGCAGACAAGAGTGTATTATTTAACACGGGTGGTACGCGAACAAGGGGACACAGGTGGAAGGTGAGTACCCAAATGAGCCACAGAGAGATTAGAAAGAACTTTTTCAGTGTCAGAGTAGTTAGTAAGTGGAATGCGCTAGGAAGTGATGTGGTGGAGGCTGACTCCATACACAGTTTCAAATGCAGATATGATAGAGCCCAGTAGGCTCAGGAATCTGTACACCAGTTAAGAGGCGGGACCAAAGAGTCAGAGCTCAAACCCCGGCAAGCACAACTAGGTGAGTACACAGACGCACACACGTGACGATGTTATCGCCATCTGTTGACTGCACCTGACACCATTTCCCGTTCCCGGTGGAAGACTGTCGTCTCACTAAAACAGGTGTAGTTTCCTTCGTACTACAGGATTATCTTTCCTCAGAGGTATGATGGACGGCTAGAGGCAGTCCACCCGGAGTGGCCGGCAAGGGCAGGCCTCCTGGACACTGTCATGTTCACAGAGAATGGTACCATCAGTTTTTTTCTATGTGTGGCGGAGCAGACGCCAGAGAGGAGGAGAACAGAGCGTACAGGACGCCCGCCAAGCTTGGAAGCAGCTAGTCATGTAATTGTGTATATACGTATTAAAGTCGGTAACCAAGTCATGACTTTATATCACCCTACAATCAAGACTTCCTCAGTAACACACAAACACCACAGACACAAGGCTAGTTGCGGTCAGGACACGACGGGCCTGCTGGTCGTTCTAGCCATCGTGGAGACCCGAGGAGCTACTCTTGGCTACCACGACCAGCGGGGACTACTGCCTCCAGGATCGTTGTATGAGGTAGATCAGTTTACCCTCCCAGATTCCCCTCGTTGCTAGCAAGTACGTTAATAAATAATAAGGTACGAAGCAGAAAGTGTGAGGAGTGACGCCGGACATTAAGCTATATTTATTCTTTCATGACAGACTATGTTTTCATATTAATTGCATAGAGATCTAGAGGCGGTGCATTATTAGTGGTGTTTATATATTATATATCATAAAATAAGGTTATAAAAATGATACCCTCATAACTCTTGATTGTGGAAACTGTGGAAGGTTGCCATAATAAGGTTGATTAATTTCATTCGCCGACGGATAGAACTAGGAACGTTTACAGATTATTACGGTGTAGCCTAATATAAGTAAACTAACTAAACTGTATTACTGTTTCCTCCTTCATTATCTTATGTTATAGAGGGGTTTACGGAACACCACATTGCTATTGAACAAGTATTAGACTGAGGTGGTACACCAGTGTGCGGAAATATTTGACCGCAGAGGAGTGAGTCAAGTTGGAGACCTTGTTGATATAATGTTATGGACGGCCAGCCGCCCAGCCTGGGGCCAGATTCACGAAAGCACTTACGCAAGCACTTACGAACCTGTACATCTTTTCTCAATCTTTGGTGGCTTTGTTTCCATATATTAAACAGTTAATGAGCTCCGAAGCACCAGGAGGCTGTTTATAACAATAACAACAGTTGAATGGGAAGTTTTCATGCTTATAAACTGTTTAATAAATGTAACCAAAGCCGTCAAAGATTGAGGAAAAATGTACACGTTCGTAAGTACTTGCGTAAGTGCTTTCGTGAATCTGGCCCCTGGATAACCGTGAGTTTTCGCCTCCAGACACACAGCAGGAAGACGCCAGTTGCTTCACTCACTACCGGGTGCTAGGCTGGGGTTCCGTGGACACTATGCTTCACAATTCGACTGAGGTGCTCCTCAGAGGTGAACAGTGACATCTAGAGAGGGGAATAGTGGCATCTTATTATGCTCTAGAGGCACATCGACTCCTCATAAGGTAGACGCATAATTGGTGATTCTTCCGGGATAACTAATTGTGGGGTCAAGACCTGTCACAAATGGACACGCCGGTGAGTACCTGAGGAGGGCACACAGGGAAGGAGCCCAGAGGGTTGTGTTAGGAGGACGACTCTGCCATGATCCAAGATGGCAGAGGTTTTTGTGTTATCTTGAGATGATTTCGGGGCTTCAGTGTCCCCGCGGCCCGGTCCTCAACCAGGCCTCCACCCCCAGGAAGCAGCCCGTGACAGCTGGCTAACACCCAGGTACCTATTTTACTGCTAGGTAACAGCGGCATAGGGTGAAAGAAACTCTGCCCATTGTTTCTCGCCGGCGCCTGGGATCGAACCCAGGACCACAGGATCACAAGTCCAGCGTGCTGTCCACTCGGCCGACCGGCTGTTGCGTGTGAAACTGACACGTAGGGTGTTATCTGTAGTGTACAGATATTGGTGTATATTACCTGTACATAATATTTAAGTACATGTGGTGATGGCTGTTAGGATCAAGATATTTTGTAGGATTAAGTACTACATAGGTTAGGTGTATCTTGTTTCGAGCAGATGTTCTTTTGTTTATAAGCATTTGTAAATAGTAAGTCATGTGTAGCCTAAGCTACTCTATCCCTTTGAGAAGTATTTTCTTTTCTTAATAAACTTACTTGAACTTAAGTCATGTAACATATACCGGTGACGTGGTTGTTGGACTTGAACCATGTGGAGAGCACGTTGGTTCCTCTTCCTGCCCAAACTTGACTATGGTTTTTGTCTAGTGTTGTTTAACCCCCTCTACCCCCCCCCCCCCATGTGGTTGTCCATTACTGCTCTGTTCTTGATAACTTCACCCTGACTTCCGCTTGACAAAAACATTGTGTCAGTTGAACTGTTAGAACACATACGAAATGGAACCAGCGAGCCTAAATGGATTCAAAGAACAGCCACAGATATTAAAATGATGGGACTGCACGATGTATATACAGATGAAAGAGTACAGCACTTCCTTCCACCCCTGGCAGATAGTACCTTTTGACATCCTGACCCCTGCATACCCCACCAAGACACTAATCACACACAACCCTCATGCTCAGCTTGCTGCTACATTAAGCACCATAGAACACATTCACAATATACAAGCTGAAAACAACATTGCACAGACCATATACACTGACGGATCACTCAATACAGCTACAGGGAGGGCAGGAAGTGCTGTTCTTGCTCATCAGCCCGATGGCAGCACAATTCAAAGGAATATAAGAATTAGTAACTGGGCGTCCACAATGCAAGCAGAGTTGGTAGCAATACTGGTAGCACTCGAAATTATTGACAACACTGAAGTAGACAGCTTAATTATTTCCGACTTCCTTTCCTCACTACGAGCAATAAACAGTTTACAATCAAGTAATAACGTGCTTGTCTTGGAAGCTAGACGTAGATATATAAGAATACTTAGCAAGAGGGTAAATATAAAAATGTTGTGGATTCCTTCTCACATTGGCCTGCAGGAACATAACAAAGTTGACGCCCTTGCCTTGAGGTGCTTCCGGGGCTTAGTGTCCCCGCGGCCCGGTCGTCGACCAGGCCTCCCTTGCTAAGGCTGCAGTAAATAAAGACAGTATTGAACGGAATCTTGAGTTATCAAAGAGTTCCCTTAAAAGTGTCATTAGACGAGAACTCCTGGATGGATTTGAAGAAAGTAGAACTGTGCAAACTGGAACTAGCAGGTCCATTGTTCATCACAATGAAATGTGTGAAGCAAAACATGTGTATGGGACAAGTAACAAAGTCAGTAGACTAACAGATGTTGTCACAGCTCGTATAAGACTTGGCTACAAGTATCTCTGGCAGTTCGGCTTGTATAGGGATCTAGATGGTGTAAAGTGTGTGGACAAAGACAGGGACACACTCGAACACTATATCTTGGATTGTAGTAAAATTGAGCCATTTAGAGGTAAATCTAAGCTCACTCTGTATGATATGGCAACCTATCTTATTACCATGGATAAAATACCTGAAATCCTTGCACTGTAGCCATATTTCGCTTCCAGTAGATAAACGACATATGAGATTAAGAAACAAGTAGTGTATTGTGAAGACTAATAATAAACAGAAGCTTCCCTATGACTGTAATAGCTCCATTGGTCAAACAATTATGTATTAGCGATAAGACCTACCATTAATGTATGACGACTTACTGTAAATATATAGCTCTTGAAATAGAACATTCTCTGTAACTAGCTGACATGTAACTATAAGGTGTGAAGGATAGATGAAATTGTTTATGTAATAATCTGAGATGAGGTCTGATAAAGACCTTTTGTGCCCTCTGTAATGCTTTTTGCGCTACCGCTCACAGGATGGGTATGGGGTGCACAATAAACTAGCCACCACACAAGAGGCACTGAGGCCCTATAGAGACAAAGAACCTGAATTAATGGCTGAGTGAGTTCGTAACACAACTCCTAAATTATAGATCCATCACACTAGCAAGTGTGGTAGTCAAAACACTAAAACAAATGGTTTAAAAGCAAATGGAGTAGAACATATGGAGAGTAATGACATACAAACAGACAGGCGATGAGTCACAATAACGTGGCTAAAGTAAGTTGACCAGACCATACACTAGAAGGTGAAGGGACGACGACGTTTCGGTCCGTCCTGGAATCGACTTAAAAATGGTCCAGGACGGACCGAAACGTCGTCGTCCCTTCACCTTCTAGTGTGTGGTCTGGTCAACAGACAGTATGGTTTTCGAACAGAAAGATCCTGTGTAACAAACCTAATTTAGTTTTTGATAGCAAGAGCTTCCACAGGAAAGAGATTGTTGGGTTGACCTATCTGACCTAAAAAAAAAAAAGGCTTTTGACAAGTCCCATACAAGAGGTTGTTTTGGAAGCGAACACGCTGGATGGGTGACAGGCAGACTGCTGACATGGATTCCCTTGATAATTCCTTCCTGTTCCCCGACACAATGAATTATCTTTATTATTATAAAGTTCCCGCCTAATACCCCAGTGACGGTGACGTGGTGTCTCCTGGTTTTGGGGGAATCTGATTGGTCGGATGCGGTGGTGTGTTCAGTGTGACCAATCGGAGAAGGCCCAGGGCGTGACGTCTTCACGCCGGTGGCGGGAACGCTGTCACTAGCCACCTCGGGAGAACCCGGCAGGTCGCGTTCCACGTCGGTCTCCATACATGAAGTTTAAGCCACCTGAAGGAACATTACTGTAAGCAGTACTCGAGAGGCAACGTAGAGGAGCTACTGGACAACTTCTACAGGAAGATTCAGAGAGCTCGACCGTGACAGGAGGTCGCAAGAAGCTCCGTGACACTGGTACTCCTCAAGAGGCGGTGCTGGGAATAGAGTGGATCCGCGGACCAGGGGGCAGATTCACGAAAGCACTTACGCAAGTACTTACGAACGTGTCCATCTTTCCTCAATCTTTGACGGCTTTGGTTACATTTATTAAACAGTTTACAAGCGTGAAAACTTGCCAATCAACTGTTGTTATTGTTATAAACAGCCTCCTGGTGCTTCAGAGCTCATTAACTGTTTAATAATTGGAAACAAAGCCGCCAAAGATTGAGAAAAGATGTACAGGTTCGTAAGTGTTTGCGTAAGTGCTTTCGTGAATCTGGCGCCAGGTTGGAAATGCTAGTAGAGTAAGGTGGCTAGTCCTAGCCCCTAGGCTCTCGGCAGCATATCAGCCTTGAGGGAAGGAGCTATCGAGCTACTGCAGTTGTACAGAGGAGAAGAGGACCAGATAACCAAGCCATACACCGGAAGATGGAAACAACTTTCCGGTCCGTCCTGGACAATTGTCAACTCGATTGTGATATCGACTTGATAATGGTCCAAGGACAGGCCGAAACGTAGTCGTCTGTTCATCTTGTGGTGTGACCATCATATCTTCAGCCACGTTATTGTGACTCCTCGTCTGCAGAAGAGGACCAGTCAGTATTGATGGCGGGGGACGGACGGGTGGAGGTCTGGGAGCCTTATGCCTGGTCCCAGTGACACCGTCTGAGCAGGTCAGTTGTGGGAAGGTCGTCGACCAGCTGCGAGAAGAGAGCTACCATGGTTGTACTATAGAGGATAAGAGCTCCTGCGGGAAACACACGAGAGATCGCCTGAGGGACCATCTACCAACTGCAATAGGCTGCTAGGACTGTAACCTCTGTTCTTCAATAGTAAAGTAGATTAAATTTCCCCCCCTTCTTATTTCCTTGTTTGATAGAAAGTGAATATAATTTATTCTATGTTTGCAGAGTGAATTATTGTAGAGCCAAGATAAAGACAATGTCAACTGATTATACATTTGTATAATTAATGACAAGACAAATAATTATTATATAAGTGATAATTTGTAGTGATATTTCTTTGCTGGAAAACGTTTAGTAACTCAAAGCCTAATGAGCCATACAAATATTGCAGCCTATCCTCCTGTTTACACGGTACTTCTTGTAAATATGTGCACCATAGTACAAATACTGACGTACTTAGTAGTTGGATAGTAGTTTGTTTTACTTCAATTAGACAGCAGAACTTTGTAATATTCAATTTATACTCCGGAAAAAAGCTAAAAAACAAACTTAAATATTCCCAGGCCTATATTACGCCTCAAAAAGCGTGTATTAGGCCTAGGAAGGTTAGGCTAATTTAGTTTGTCTTTGCAACTTTAATTCAATAGTACCGATTTCAACTTTCTAATTGCGTTATAAGTGGATATATGTACTATGGTGCTCACTGTTACCACAAGTACTACCAGAGAGGAGGACGGGCTCCTAATATTAAGTAATGAAGGTGATATAAGGAAGTATAAGCACCAAAGGAACGCACCTCACCGAAGGTGATGAAATATCGTGATTAAATTTCACCGCAGGAGTGTTGCCATATATGACAGTTGAGATATTTTCGGTCTTAAGCAAATGTACCAGTCAATGATTAATTATTTTATATCGTGTTTTGCTTCTCTCTCTCTCTCTTCATGCTATGTGGTTTGCCTGGGACTGATCTGGAACACTGAGCACAGTTAAGAAGACATTAGGCGGGACCAATGAGCCAAAGCTCAACCCCCGCAAGCACATCTAGGTGAGTACTAGGCTGGGACACAATTAGCACTGTAATACTACAAAGTATCTGGCCTGGTTGAAACATTAGCCAGCTTGGTGACCTCGGGTATCAAGTATTGTGACGGGGAAGCACGGAGTCCGGGTCTGTGTCCGCGGATACGTAGATTAGAGACCCGGGAACTGCCGGAACATCTCACTTGTCACGGGGGCTGCAAGGCTGAGTGTGGTACACTTTCCCCTGAAGTGACTGAGGTGACTGTCCTTAATGGGTAGTGGCACTGGTGAGGAGCGAAACCTTGGGCATTTGCCACATCTTCCATATATATATATATTATATTTTATATATATATATATATATATATATATATATATATATATATATATATATATATATATATATATATATATATATATATATTGGTGTATACTGACAGCAGGTTTTCTTTCAAACATGTTTCATTGAATATGACCGCATATTCTGTATTTATTATTTTCTGGTTTAGGGCTTCTATCCCTCTAACTATTTTCTTAGCATCAGGGCTTAATTGAAATAGGAGTTCTCCAAAACTCATTTTCGTACTTTTAAGGTGAAGAAAAGAAGTGATTTACTATAGAGTGTATTACACTTATTTGTATAATTTGCACGACGTTTCGAACCTCCATGGTTCATTCTCAAGTGAACAGATCTTACAATACTAGTTGATTTTATACCCGCATTAGGTCAGGTGATAGTACAATGAAGGTGAAAACATGGGGGGATACATAAGGGATAAACATAGGGGCTGCAGAAGGCTTATTGGCCCATACGAGGCATCTCCTATCTAAACACAAAGATTAATCCAGTGTAATTGGCCTGTTATGTTGGACATTGTCTTCTGTGTTGGCATCGATATGTTCTTGTCTTGTCCTTACTCTCATGGTGGGTAGAGTAAATAGTTCCGTGATTTGGGTGTTCATGGTAGGTCGCTCTATTCTTATGTAAAATATATATATATATATATATATATATATATATATATATATATATATATATATATATATATATATATGTCGTACCTAGTAGCCAGAATGCACTTCTCACCCTACTATGCAAGGCCTGATTTGCCTAATAAGCCAAGTTTTCATGAATTAATGTTTTTTCGACTACCTAACCTAACCTAACTTTTTCGGCTACCTAACCTAACCTATAAAGATAGGTTAGGTTAGGTTAGGTAGGGTTGGTTAGGTTCGGTCATATATCTACGTTAATTTTAGCTCCAATAAAAAAAAATTGACCTCATACATAATGAAATGGGTAGCTTTATCATTTCATAAGAAAAAAATTAGAGAAAATATATTAATTCAGGAAAACTTGGCTTATTAGGCAAATCGGGCCTTGCAAAGTAGGCTGAGAAGTGCGTTCTGGCTACTAGGTACGACATATATATATATATATATATATATATATATATATATATATATATATATATATAATATATAAATATATATATATATATATATATATATATATATATATATATATATATATATATATATATATATATATATATCCCATGTTCATCCTCTACATAAACCATCTACCAGAAGGAATACACAATTATATGAACATGTTTCCTGATGACGCTAAGATACTGGGCAAGACAGGAGACGCAGACCATTGTGACGCTAAGATACTGGGCAAGACAGGAGACGCACACCATTGTGACGCTAAGATACTGGGCAAGACAGGAGACGCAGACCATTGTGACGCTAAGATACTGGGCAAGACAGGAGACGCACACCATTGTGACGCTAAGATACTGGGCAAGACAGGAGACGCACACCATTGTGACGCTAAGATACTGGGCAAGACAGGAGACGCAGACCATTGTGACGCTAAGATACTGGGCAAGACAGGAGACGCACACCATTGTGACGCTAAGATACTGGGCAGGACAGGAGACGCAGACCATTGTGACGCTAAGATACTGGGCAAGACAGGAGACGCAGACCATTGTGACGCTAAGATACTGGGCAAGACAGGAGACGCACACCATTGTGACGCTAAGATACTGGGCAAGACAGGAGACGCAGACCATTGTGACGCTAAGATACTGGGCAAGACAGGAGACGCACACCATTGTGACGCTAAGATACTGGGCAGGACAGGAGACGCAGACCATTGTGACGCTAAGATACTGGGCAAGACAGGAGACGCAGACCATTGTGACGCTAAGATACTGGGCAAGACAGGAGACGCACACCATTGTGACGCTAAGATACTGGGCAAGACAGGAGACGCAGACCATTGTGACGCTAAGATACTGGGCAAGACTGGAGACGCAGACCATTGTGACGCTAAGATACTGGGCAGGACAGGAGACGCAGACCATTATGACGCTAAGATACTGGGCAAGACAGGAGACGCAGACCATTGTGACGCTAAGATACTGGGCAAGACAGGAGACGCACACCATTGTGACGCTAAGATACTGGGCAAGACAGGAGACGCACACCATTGTGACGCTAAGATACTGGGCAAGACAGGAGACGCACACCATTGTAATGTCCTTCAAGATGACCCGGACAGAATAAGTGCTTGGAGCGTCACGTGGGATGTTGAATTCAATGTGAATAAATGCCATGTTATGGAATGTGGAATAGAAGGAAATAGGCCACAACGTATAAATTACGTGGAAAAATAAGAGAAGTGTAATAAAGGAGACCAAGGGGGTGGTTGAGGATAGTAAGCTGTCGCCCGAGGAACACATAAATAGGCCAAAGCCGTCAGTAGTTTCAAAGTGTTATACGACAAAGAGTGCTGGGAAGACGGGACACCAGGGGCCAGATTCACGAAAGTACTTACGCAAACACTTACGAACCTGTACATCTTTTCTCAATCTTTGGCGGCTTTGTTTACAATTATTAAACAGTTAATGAGCTCCGAAGCACCAGGAGGCTGTTTATAACAATAACAACAGTTGAATGGCAAGTTTTCATGCTTGTAAACTGTTTAATAAATGTAACCAAAGCCGTCAAAGATTGAGGAAAGATGTACACGTTCGTAAGTGCTTTCGTGAATCTGGCCCCAGGATCGTAGCTGCCATACTGTAAGTACACCCACAAGAGCGTGTAGGAGAGTAACGGCCCTGAACTGGATCAAGATAACCACGTCATAACTCAGGCTCATCAATGTGTGCAGCAGGCGGGCCAATACGCACCACCCACACCATTGTTTACTAACACTGGTCAGCTGACGCAACACGTGTCCACACCTTTGTTTACTAACACTGGTCAGCTGACGCAACACGTGTTCAGGCTCATCAATGTGTGCAGCAGGCGGGCCAATACGCACCACCCACACCTTTGTTTACTAACACTGGTCAGCTGACGCAACACGTGTCCACACCTTTGTTTACTAACACTGGTCAGCTGACGCAACACGTGTTCAGGCTCATCAATGTGTGCAGCAGGCGGGCTAATACGTACCACCCACACCTTTGTTTACTAACACTGGTCAGCTGACGCAACACGTGTTCAGGCTCATCAATGTGTGCAGCAGGCGGGCTAATACGTACCACCCACACCTTTGTTTACTAACACTGGTCAGCTGACGCAACACGTGTTCACCCCAAGGCCATCAACCACTCAACCTTCCTGATCAACACGCCTCTGACTCATACGCCGGACTGCGTGCCACGCTCTCTAACAGGCTGCTTGATCACTGCAACTACAGTAAGGTAAGATTACTCTAACTTGAGGTTATTTCCAATTCATTTCGGGGATTAATGCTCTAGCGGCCCGGCCTCCTAGGTGACGGTCTGGTCAACTAGGCTGTTGGACGCCGCCGCAAACAACCTCATGTAGTCACCACAGCCAATTTGATCAAATATCCATTCAAGGTGTTTATAAACGTCCATGTGGAACACTGAAGGATTTAGACTTATTATGGCCCTTAAAATAATGTCATTGTGTCTGGGGACAGGCAGTCAGTGTGTATATACACGTTAGGCTTATATCAAGGTCCTCCCCCCCCACCCCCCAAAGAGTCGAATTACTGACCCCGCCCAGGATACTACCCATAACAAGTGATTAATTCTCCAATTGGATAGCTAGGTTAGGATAGGATAGCTTACGATAGGTTAAGATAGCTTAAGATGAGTTAGGATATGATAGATTGAGTTATGACTCGATAGCTTAGGATGGGGTTAGGTTAACTTAGGATAGGATAGCTTTGGATGGGTAAGGTTAGGATTTATGGCTAGGGTTGGATAGTTAGGGTGTAGAGATGGATTAACACAACTACAGGGAAGTGTTGTTAATAATTATAGGACTGGAAGCCTTTCCTGCTCTCATGGTGTACTGGTCTTGTGTTATCGGTCCCCCTTCACCCTCCCAGCCCTCAAGTGTGGCCCTTATCTCTCAACTATCTCCACTGATAGTGTGTTTACACTTGCCGCCTCTTGTGGTTAACACTTGGGGGCTCTTGTGGTGTGTTAACACTTGGTGGCTCAAGAGAATACAGATTTAGGCTCTTTAGTCGGTCCCAATAGTTTAGATGTTTTACTGAGTGGATTCTAGCAGTAAAGGATCTCTGCACGCTCTCCAGGTCAGCAATTTCTCCAGCTTTGAAAGGTGCTGTCATTGTGCAGCAGTACTCCACTCTAGAGAGCACAAGCGTTTTGAAAAGTATCATCATCGGTATAGCATCTCTAGTGTGAAAAGTTCTTGTTATCCAACCTGTCATTTTTCTTGTAGTTGTGACGGCTACTTTATTGTGTTCTTTAAAGGTAAGGTCTTCCGACATGAGTACACCCAGGTCCTTTACATTGCCTTTTCGTTCTATGTTATGATTTGCCTGAGTTTTGTACGTGGTTTCTGTTTTTATATTTTTTTTTTTTTTTCCATAGCGCATGAGCTGGAACTTATCTTCGTTAAACACCATATTATTTTCTGTAGCCCATAGAAAGATCTGATCTACATCTGATTGGAGGTTTGCCGTGTCCTCTATGTTGCCAACTCTCATGAAAATCCTAGTGTCATCTGCAAAGGATGATACAGTGCTATAGGTTGTGTTCTTGTCTATGTCCGATATGAGGATGAGAAAAAGTACTGGAGCAAGCACAGTACCCTGGGGAACTGAGCTCTTCACGGTTGATGGGCTGGATTTTATTTTGTTGACTATTACACATTGGGTTCTGTTGGTCAGGAAATTGTAGATCCATCTGCCTATTTTTCCGGTAATTCCTTTTGAACGCATTTTATGTGCAATAACACCATGGTCACATTTATCAAAAGCTTTTGCGAAATCTGTGTAAATTATATCAGCGTTTTGTTTGTCTTCCATGGCATGTAATGCCATATCATAGTGGTCCAGCAACTGCGACAGGCAAGAGCGCCCTGTTCTGAAACCATGTTGTCCGGGGTTATGGAGATGCTGTGATTCCATGTATTTTGTGATCTTACTTCTTAGCACTCTCTCAAAATTTTTATGATGTGCGATGTTAGTGCTATCGGTCTGTAATTTTTTGCCTCTGCCTTATTTCCTCCTTTATGGAGTGGTGCTATCTCTGCTGTTTTTAGTATGTCAGGGATAACGCCAGTATCTAGGCTTTGTCTCCACAGAATGTAAAGGGCCTGCGATAGTGGTTTTTACAGTTCTTTATGAATATGGAGTTCCAAGAATCCGGGCCTGGTGCAGAGTGCATAGGCATACTGTTTATGGCTTCTTCAAAATCCAGTGGGGATAGGGCGACGTCTGATATGTGATTTGATGTTGGTATCATATCCATGAAAAATTCACTTGTGTTATCAATCTTTAGTGCGTTTAATGGCTCGCTGAAAACAGAGTCGTACTGCTTCCTCAGTAGCTCGCTCATTTCTTTGTTGTCATCGGTGAAAGTTCCATCTCCCTTTCGCAGGGGCCCGATACTAGATGTGGTTTTTGATCTTGATTTTGCATAGGAGAAAAAATATTTCGGATTTCTCTCCATTTCACTGATGGCCTTTTGCTCTCTTTGTCTCTCTTGGATTTTATATGATTGTTGTAGATATAGTTCAATTGTTTCTATTTCTCTACCTAACCTTCTTCGCCGTTCTTGAGATTGGGTGCGACTCTCAAGTTGTTCCGCGATTCGTTTTCTTCGCCTATATAGGGAACGACGTTCCCGTTCCAATCTGCATCTCTTTCTCTTTTTTCTAAGGGGTATGCGGTTTGAACATATTTCTAGTGCTACTGAGCTTATTTTTTCCAGGCACTGGTTCAGGTTTGCATTTTCTAGCTGTTCTTCCCAGTTTATTTCTGTGAGGTCTTGGTTTATTTGCCCCCAGTTAAGCTGTTTATTATTAAAATTAAATTTGCTGAAATCTCCTCCCCTGGGACTCGGGACTGGTTGTGCAGGTCTATTCTCCAAGCTTGTCAGAACTTCAATTAAGTTGTGATCTGAGTAACAGGTATTTGTAATCATTATGTTCCAGATCAATTCATCATTATTGGTGAAAATGAGGTCCAACATGTTCTCCTTCCTAGTTGGTTCTACTATTTGCTGGTTTAAGGCAAACCTGTCGCACATCCGTAGCAGGTCATTTGCATGTGCCTGTTCATTTAGGCTACTTCCTGGTATTCTTTCTGATACAACTGTATCAGCTATGGTCTTCCATTTCAGGTTATCTTGAGGTTATCTTGAGATGATTTCGGGGCTTTAGTGTCCCCGCGGCCCGGTCCTCGACCAGGCCTCCACCCCCAGGAAGCAGCCCGTGACAGCTGACTAACACCCAGGTACCTATTTTACTGCTAGGTAACAGGAGCATAGGGTGAAAGAAACTCTGCCCATTGTTTCTCGCCGGCGCCTGGGATCGAACCCAGGACCACAGGATCACAAGTCCAGCGTGCTGTCCGCTCGGCCGACCGGCTCCCTTGCCGGTCGATGGAAGGTGCCGTAGGTTGAAGTCCCCTAGCAGGATGATTTGATTTCACCTAGATCGTACCGTGAGCCTGAACACGTGTTGCGTCAGCTGACCAGTGTTAGTAAACAAAGGTGTGGACACGTGTTGCGTCAGCTGACCAGTGTTAGTAAACAAAGGGGTGAACACGTTTTACTAAACACTTTACGAGCTCCACAAGGCTGCGAGGTCTTTCTCGATCCACTGTTATTATTGCTACGGAAGACATCGTAGCGCCTCCCACCTCGTAAACTGTTTAGTAAATAAAGACTAGGCCGTCATCGTCGTCGTACGATGTGGAGGATCCGTAAGTGGGCACGTAAGAGCTTCGTGAATATCAACAGATGGGTGGATATAAACAGGACCTGCCTAGTATGGACCAACAGAGGGGTAGATATAAACAGGACCTGCCTAGTATGGACCAACAGAGGGGTGGATATAAACAGGACCTGCCTAGTAGGGACCAACAGATGGGTGGATATAAACAGGACCTGCCCAGTATGGACCAACAGAGGGGTAGATATAAACAGGACCTGCCTAGTATGGACCAACAGAGGGGTGGAAATAAACAGGACCTGCCCAGTATGGACCAACAGAGGGGTAGATATAAACAGGACCTGCCCAGTAGGGACCAACAGAGGGGTGGATATAAACAGGACCTGCCTAGTAGGGACCAACTGATGGGTGGATATAAACAGGACCTGCCTAGTATATACCAATAGAGGGGTGGATATGAACAGGACCTGCCCATTAGGGACCAACAGAGGGGTAGATATAAACAGGACCTGCCTAGTATGGACCAACAGAGGGGTGGAAATAAACAGGACCTGCCCAGTATGGACCAACAGAGGGGTAGATATAAACAGGACCTGCCCAGTAGGGACCAACAGAGGGGTGGATATAAACAGGACCTGCCTAGTAGGGACCAACAGATGGGTGGATATAAACAGGACCTGCCCAGTAGGGACCAACAGAGGGGTGGATATAAACAGGACCTGCCTAGTATGGACCAACAGAGGGGTGGATATAAACAGGACCTGCCCAGTATGGACCAACAGAGGGGTGGATATAAACAGG
The DNA here is from genome assembly GCF_040958095.1 of Procambarus clarkii. NCBI lineage: Eukaryota > Metazoa > Arthropoda > Malacostraca > Decapoda > Cambaridae > Procambarus > Procambarus clarkii. The sequence continues at coordinate 38,550,306 of NC_091163.1, forward strand.
ACCTGCCCAGTATGGACTACAGATGTTGGCAATTTAAAATTCTTGGCAAATACAACCGGATCCATCCTACTAATGTGATTTAGTACTAGCTGTCTAGGACTTTATTTCACTATCTAGGACTTTATTTCACTGTCTAGGACCTTACTGTGTTATTTTTCACCTATCAAACCAAAAAATTTATGATCCAAGATCATTTTAAAGGAATAATAGATTGCTTCATTTGTAATGAAATTTCAATTGCTAGTTATTCATTCACTAGGCCTAGTTGGTAGAGAGACAGTCGCGCTTCTTGTGAGGGCCGGGGTTCGATCCCCGATGGCCCTTGTGATGGCCGGGGCTGTGATGTTCTCCAGTTACGACGTAGTGAACCCTCAACGCCAGGAGATAATTTTGCAGTAGGATGGGGGAGTGGTGTGGAACCTGCAGCTCCTGGGTCACCACAGACGGGCGCCTTAACCCACGGACCATGATATGCTCCCACGGGCCCACCACCTGGAGGGTGGCCGAGTCCACTAGCAAGCCAGTTCGGTGGCTATTTTGTATTAACAATAATATATTGCACAACCACGAGACATGTGGCTATATGAGACAAATATTGAGGCTGTACTGTGGGATCGAACCCTCGTTTCTGGCCTCCCCAGGTAATAACTGAGATACTACTGAGCTCATCATGGTTCAGTTGAAGCGCATGTGCCTGGGATGTAGAGAGATGGGGGTTCGATGCCAGAGCCTCACGACTTGACAAACACACACCCGTACCCACCACAAACATCTGAGCAAGGGAACTGTAGTGGTATGCAATGCTTACGTTATATCCGATAGTGACCGTGTCGTCGGCCGCCTGGTAGTAGGCTGAGACCAGAGAGCCCAGCGAGGAGGTCACCTCGCCAGCTATTGACCTTGCCAAGTTGAAGGGCACCAGGAGGGCATTGAGGCCCCATGCCCCCGTACCCTCCGGGTATGGCGGGTTCTGCCCTCCTGCGGGCCACAACTTCGTCGGTGCCTCCATAACCGTCGTCCGGTGAGGGTTCAAGGGTTCAGTCTCACCCCAGAGGCCGGGCGCGGGGGGCAGGTTGACGGGGCGGGCGCTAACAGCCAGGCGCTCCGTAATTGTGCTGTTTGGGTTGAGAGGGTCGTCCTCCCCCCCACCGTGGTGCTCCATGATGTCCGTCCACCACCCTCCCTAAACTGACCCTTGCTCCACCTCACTGCTGGCATCAGAGCCCGGCGTCCAAGGCTCCTGCTGGCCGTCCTCAACTCTCGCCTGCCTATACAATAACCACTCGCAGCACCTCCTACCAAAGAACTTGTGTCATGCTCATGGTATATAGGACCTGTGTCAAGCCTGGTCTATATATAGGACTCTGGCAGAACCGTCCACCTATGTATAGGACTGACAGAACCATCAACCTATACAAGGTGGTTCTGTCAGAGAACCATCAACCTATACAAGGTGGTTCTGTCAGAGAACCATCCACTACAGAGAACCACGCCACAAATTCGTGACAATTTGGTCCTGTACATTAGTCCCCCCTGTAAGTGTGAGACCGTTGTCGCAACTTTCCTTTAGTCATGCACAAGACAGTTTTCTTTGAATCTCCCGAAGGTCTGAAAGCACCAGTATAAGCAGCTACGACTTGTTTAGATCCGAAACCTATGTTTATGGGCAGCACAAAACGTCCACCAGACTGTGCGGCACAGAGGCAGATGGCTAGCGTTACCTGTGGCAGGTGGCTAGCGTTACCTGCGGCAGATGGCTAGCGTTACCTGTGACAGGTGGCTAGCGTTACCTGCGGCAGGTGGCTAGCGTTACCTGTGACAGGTGGCTAGCGTTACCTGTGGCAGGTGGCTAGCGTTACCTGCGGCAGGTGGCTAGCGTTACCTGTGACAGGTGGCTAGCGTTACCTGTGGCAGGTGGCTAGCGTTACCTGCGGCAGGTGGCTAGCGTTACCTGTGACAGGTGGCTAGCGTTACCTGTGACAGGTGGCTAGCGTTACCTGCGGCAGGTGGCTAGCGTTACCTGTGGCAGGTGGCTAGCGTTACCTGTGGCAGGTGGCAAGCGTTAACTGTGGCAGGTGGCTAGCGTTACCTGTGGCAGATGGCTAGCGTTACCTGTGGCAGGTGGCTAGCGTTACCTGTGGCAGGTGGCTAGCGTTACCTGTGGCAGGTGGCTAGCGTTACCTGTGGCAGGTGACTACCGTTAACTGTGGCAGGTGGCTAGCGTTACCTGTGACAGGTGGCTAGCGTTACCTGCGGCAGGTGGCTAGCGTTACCTGTGGCAGGTGGCTAGCGTTACCTGTGGCAGGTGGCAAGCGTTACCTGTGACAGGTGGCTAGCGTTACCTGCTGCAGGTGGCTAGCGTTACCTGCGGCAGGTGGCTAGCGTTACCTGTGGCCGGTGGCTAGCGTTAGCTGTGGCAGGTGGCTAGCGTTACCTGTGGCAGGTGGCTAGCGTTACCTGTGACAGGTGGCTAGCGTTACCTGCGGCAGGTGGCTAGCGTTACCTGTGGCAGGTGGCTAGCGTTACCTGTGGCAGGTGGCTAGCGTTACCTGTGGCAGGTGGCTAGCGTTACCTGCGGCAGGTGGCTAGCGTTACCTGTGGCAGGTGGCTAGCGTTACCTGTGGCCGGTGGCTAGCGTTACCTGTGGCAGGTGGCTAGCGTTACCTGTGGCAGGTGGCTAGCGTTACCTGTGGCAGGTGCCCCACCTTGTACCACAGTATGGTGCCCCCCACCTTGTACCACAGTATGGTGCCCTCCACCTTGTACCACAGTATGGTGCCCCCCACCTTGTACCACTGTATGGTGCCCCCCACCTTGTACCACAGTATGGTGCCCCCACCTTGTACCACAGTATGGTGCCCCCCACCTTGTACCACAGTATGGTGCCCTCCACCTTGTACCACAGTATGGTGCCCCCCACCTTGTACCACAGTATGGTGCCCTCCACCTTGTACCACAGTATGGTGCCCCCCACCTTGTACCACGTTACCTGTGGCAGGTGGCTAGCGTTACCTGTGGCAGGTGCCCCACCTTGTACCACAGTATGGTGCCCCCCCCACCTTGTACCACAGTATGGTGCCCCCCACCTTGTACCACAGTATGGTGCCCTCCACCTTGTACCACAGTATGGTGCCCCCCACCTTGTACCACAGTATGGTGCCCCACCTTGTACCACAGTATGGTGCCCCCACCTTGTACCACTGTAAGGTGCCCCCACCTTGTACCACTGTATGGTGCCCCCCACCTTGTACCACAGTATGGTGCCCCACCTTGTACCACAGTATGGTGCCCCCCACCCTGTACCACAGTATGGTGCCCCACCTTGTACCACAGTATGGTGCCCCACCTTGTACCACAGTATGGTGCCCCACCTTGTACCACAGTATGGTGCCCTCCACCTTGTACCACAGTATGGTGCCCCCCACCTTGTACCACTGTATGGTGCCCCCCACCTTGTACCACAGTATGGTGCCCCACCTTGTACCACAGTATGGTGCCCCCCACCTTGTACCACAGTATGGTGCCCCACCTTGTACCACAGTATGGTGCCCCCCACCTTGTACCCCTGTATGGTGCCCCCCACCTTGTACCACAGTATGGTGCCCCCCACCTTGTACCCCTGTATGGTGCCCCCACCTTGTACCACAGTATGGTGCCCCACCTTGTACCACAGTATGGTGCCCCACCTTTTACCACAGTATGGTGCCCCCCACCTTGTACCACAGTATGGTGCCCCACCTTGTACCACAGTATGGTGCCCCACCTTGTACCACAGTATGGTGCCCCACCTTGTACCACAGTATGGTGCCCCACCTTGTACCACAGTATGGTGCCCCACCTTGTACTACAGTATGGTGCCCCACCTTGTACCACAGTATGGTGCTCCACTTTGTACCACAGTATGGTGCCCCACCTTGTACCACAGTATGGTGCCCCACCTTGTACCACAGTATGGTGCCCCACCTTGTACCACAGTATGGTGCCCCACCTTGTACCACTGTATGGTGCCACACCTTGTACCACAGTATGGTGCCCCACCCCCCCACCTTGTACCACAGTATGGTGCCCCACCTTGTACCACAGTATGGTGCCCCACCTTGTACCACAGTATGGTGCCCCACCTTGTACCACAGTATGGTGCCCCCCCCACCTTGTACCACAGTATGGTGCCCCACACCTTGTACCACAGTATGGTGCCCCACACCTTGTACCACAGTATGGTGCCCCACCTTGTACCACTCTATGGTGCCCCCACCTTGTACCACAGTATGGTGCCCCCCACCTTGTACCACAGTATGGTGCCCCACCTTGTACCACTGTATGGTGCCCCACCTTGTACCACTGTATGGTGCCCCCACCTTGTACCACAGTATGGTGCCCCCCACCTTGTACCACAGTATGGTGTCCCACCTTGTACCACTGTATGGTGCCCCACCTTGTACCACAGTATGGTGCCCCCCACCTTGTACCACAGTATGGTGCCCCCCACCTTGTACCACAGTATGGTGCCCCCCACCTTGTACCACAGTATGGTGCCCCCCACCTTGTACCACAGTATGGTGCCCCACCTTGTACCACAGTATGGTGCCCCACCTTGTACCACAGTATGGTGCCCCACCTTGTACCACAGTATGGTGCCCCCCACCTTGTACCACAGTATGGTGCCCCACCTTGTACCACTGTATGGTGCCCCACCTTGTACCACAGTATGGTGCCCCCCACCTTGTACCACAGTATGGTGCCCCCCACCTTGTACCACAGTATGGTGCCCCCCACCTTGTACCACAGTATGGTGCCCCACCTTGTACCACAGTATGGTGCCCCACCTTGTACCACAGTATGGTGCCCCACCTTGTACCACAGTATGGTGCCCCACCTTGTACCACAGTATGGTGCCCCCCACCTTGTACCACTGTATTTCACCATTGCTTGCATAACATTATGCAATAGTGTATGCAATATTTTCAGTCTCTATGTTAATATGAGCAAATTTTCCTTGTTAACTTGAAGGTCACTGTTGATCTCTTCCACTGTTTGTGTCAGCACTTTGTATTACGCCTCTAGGCCTACACCGTCACTGGTAGGCCTATGCTGTTCCTGAATAATTCTCCAGAGTGAAGGAGGTTTCTTATAAACAATTTAGTGATACACAGCGTTTGGCGGAGTGGCAAGGTGTGTTCACTGAGTGTCAGGTGACACTCACTCAAGCTCAGGTGACACTCAAGTGTCAGGTGACAGTTGAGCAGCACCGTACTGTGAGTAATTACTGTAGTCAACTGACTCCATCAACTGTGCTGCTGGCCTCCTCCACCCGCCTCATATCCCGACCTGGCAACTCATGTGAGGCTCATATCTCCCCCAACATATAGCCTCATAAATCCCTCTCCTGCACCCTGACTCGTCATCTCCCTCAACACGCGGCTCCTGACCACCCTGGCAACCATGCAACTGCAAACAATGCGTCACGAGAGGTGATTAACGCCACATAATAGTGAAAAAAAACATTACTTGGGCGCCGCGCGGCAGGGGTGCCAACGGTGGCGACGGACCACGTGATGGCTCCCACCTACTATCACTAACTATCAACTGTTCATAGGTCAAGAGTCTCCGATAATACCAGGTAATACCAACCTTACCGACAACTAACCAATATATCAACACAAACTTAACCCTCTCACTCGCTATAATTATGACCTAAATAACATTAATTCCGTAACTGCTGAGCGCAAACTTTATATTAATTATAATATTTACAATTAATTATTTTATTCCTGGGAAAGACGTTTAATAATTCCTAATATATAAAACAATGGGTTAATTAACCCTTACACTCAGAACTCGGAGCAGTTGGTATCCCGGGAACCTCTTTACAAGACAAGCATTTTTAATCTCTATGGAGACGAGGCTTAAGGTGGGGGGGGGGGGGTCGGCCTGGCCGGTATACTGAGAGGGGGGGGCCTGGTCGGTATACTGAGGGGGGGGGGGGCCTGGTCGGTATACTGAGGGGGGGGGCCTGGTCGGTATACTGAGGGGAGGAGGAGGGGGTGAGGCCTGGCCGGTATACTGAGAGGGGGGGGGGCCTGGTCGGTATACTGAGGGGGGGCCTGGTCGGTATACTGAGGGGGGGGCCTGGTCGGTATACTGAGGGGAGGAGGAGGGGGTGAGGCCTGGCCGGTATACTGAGGGGGTGCGGCCTGGTCGGTATACTGAGGGGGGGCCTGGTCGGTATACTGAGGGGGGGGGCGGCCTGGTCGGTATACTGAGGGGGGCGGCCTGGTCGGTATACTGAGGGGGGGGGTGCGGCCTGGCAGGTATACTGAAGGGGGGGGGCCTGGTCGGTATACTGAGGGGGGGAGGAGGGGGTGCGGCCTGGTCGGTATACTGAGGGGTGGAGGAGGGGGTGCGGCCTGGTCGGTATACTGAGGGGGGGAGGAGGGGGTGCGGCCTGGTCGGTATACTGAGGGGGTGCGGCCTGGCAGGTATACTGAAGGGGGGGCCTGATCGGTATACTGAGGGGGGGAGGAGGGGGTGCGGCCTGGCAGGTATACTGAAGGGGGGGCCTGATCGGTATATTGAGGGGGGGAGGAGGGGGTGCGGCCTGGCCGGTATACTGAGGGGGGGCGGCCTGGTCGGTATACTGAGGGGGTGCGGCCTGGACGGTATACTGAGGGGGCGGCCTGGCCGGTATACTGAGGGGGGAGGCCTGGCCGGTATACTGAGGGGGGCGGCCTGGCCGGTATACTGAGGTGGGGGGCGGCCTGGTCGGTATACTGAGGGGGGCGGCCTGGTCGGTATACTGAGGGGGTGCGGCCTGGACGGTATACTGAGGGGGGGCGGCCTGGCCGGTATACTGAGGGGGGCGGCCTGGCCGGTATACTGAGGGGGGCGGCCTGGCCGGTATACTGAGGGGGCGGCCTGGCCGGTATACTGAGGGGGGGGGCGGCCTGAACGGTATACTGAGGGGGGCGGCCTGGCCGGTATACTGAGGTGGGGGCGGCCTGGCCGGTATACTGAGGGGGGCGGCCTGGCCGGTATACTGAGGTGGGGGGCGGCCTGGTCGGTATACTGAGAGGGTGTGGCCTGGACGGTATACTGAGGGGGGGCGGTCTGACCGGTATACAGAGGGGGGCGGCCTGACCGGTATACTGAGGGGGGGGGCCTGACCGGTATACTGAGGGGGAAGGGCGCCTAGCCGTAATACTGAGGGGTGGGGGCGGCCTGGCCGGTATACTGAGGGGGGAGGGCGGCCTGGACGGTATACTGAGGGGGGGGGCGGCCTGGCCGGTATACTGAGGGGGGAGGGCGGCCTGGCCGGTATACTGAGGGTGGGGGCGGCCTGGCCGGTATACTGAGGGGGGGGGCGGCCTGGCCGGTATACTGAGGGTGGGGGCAGCCTGGCCGGTATACTGAGGGTGGGGGCGGCCTGGCCGGTATACTGAGGGGGTGGGGGCGGCCTGGCCGGTATACTGAGGGTGGGGGCGGCCTGGCCGGTATACTGAGGGGGGGGGGGCGGCCTGGCCGGTATACTGAGGGTGGGGGCGGCCTGGCCGGTATACTGAGGGTGGGGGCGGCCTGGCCGGTATACTGAGGGGGTGGGGGCGGCCTGGCCGGTATACTGAGGGTGGGGGCGGCCTGGCCGGTATACTGAGGGGGGGGGCGGCCTGGCCGGTATACTGAGGGGGGGGGGCGGCCTGGCCGGTATACTGAGGGGGCGGCCTGGCCGGTATACTGAGGGGGGGGCCGGCCTGGCCGGTATACTGAGGGGGGCGGTCTGGCCGGTATACTGAGGGGGGGGGGCGGCCTGACCGGTATACTGAGGGGGGGGGAGGGCGGCCGGGCCGGTATACAGAGGGGGGCGGCCTGGTCGGTATACTGAGGGGGGGCGACTTGGTCGGTATACTGAGGGGGGCGGCCTGGTCGGTATACTGAGGGGGGGCGGCCTGGCCGGTATGCAGAGGGGGGGGGGCGACCTGGCCGGTATACTGAGGGGTGGGGGCGGCCTGGCCGGCATACTGAGGGGTGGGGGCGGCCTGGCCGGTATACTGAGGGGTGGGGGCGGCCTGGCCGGTATACTGAGGGGTGGGGGCGGCCTGGCCGGTATACTGAGGGGTGGGGGCGGCCTGGCCGGTATACTGAGGGGTGGGGGCGGCCTGGCCGGTATACTGAGGGTGAGGGCGGCCTGGACGGTATACTGAGGGTGAGGGCGGCCTGGCCGGTATACTGAGGGGTGGGGGCGGCCTGGCCGGTATACTGAGGGGTGGGGGCGGCCTGGCCGGTATACTGAGGGGTGGGGTGCGGCCTGGTCGGTATACTGAGGGGGAAGGGCGGCCTGGCCGGTATACTGAGGGTGGGGGCGGCCTGGCCGGTATACTGAGGGGTGGGGGCGGCCTGGACGGTATACTGAGGGTGAGGGCGGCCTGGCCGGTATACTGAGGGGTGGGGGCGGCCTGGCCGGTATACTGAGGGGTGGGGGCGGCCTGGCCGGTATACTGAGGGGTGGGGGCGGCCTGGTCGGTATACTGAGGGGGAAGGGCGGCCTGGCCGGTATACTGAGGGTGGGGGCGGCCTGGCCGGTATACTGAGGGTGGGGGCGGCCTGGCCGGTATACTGAGGGGTGGGGGCGGCCTGGACGGTATACTGAGGGTGAGGGCGGCCTGGCCGGTATACTGAGGGGTGGGGGCGGCCTGG
>NC_091163.1:38563993-38615740 GCF_040958095.1 Procambarus clarkii
ATGAGTTTCCGTGAATGCCCCAAATATTGAGTTTGACTCTAATAGGAGGCCATTTATGAACTTAACTTTATTTCTTGACTTTGGCTTTAAACCTTGAATGTTTGCAAATATGAATGATTGTCCATATTGTGTGTCACTTCTGGAAGGTTTTGGTAGTTCTCCCTCCTCTCTACCCTGACCCAGGGTGTGTCCTCTCTACCCTGACCCAGGGTGTGTTCTCTCTACCCTGACCCAGGGTGTGTCCTCTCTACCCTGACCCAGGGTGTGTTCTCTCTACCCTGACCCAGGGTGTGTTCTCTCCACCCTGACCCAGGGTGTGTTCTCTCTACCCTGACCCAGGGTGTGTTCTCTCTACCCTGACCCAGGGTGTGTCCTCTCTACCCTGACCCAGGGTGTGTTCTCTCTACCCTGACCCAGGGTGTGTTCTCTCCACCCTGACCCAGGGTGTGTTCTCTCTACCCTGACCCAGGGTGTGTTCTCTCTACCCTGACCCAGGGTGTGTCCTCTCTACCCTGACCCAGGGTGTGTTCTCTCTACCCTGACCCAGGGTGTGTTCTCTCCACCCTGACCCAGGGTGTGTTCTCTCTACCCTGACCCAGGGTGTGTTCTCTCCACCCTGACCCAGGGTGTGTTCTCTCCACCCTGACCCAGGGTGTGTTCTCTCCACCCTGACCCAGGGTGTGTTCTCTCCACCCTGACCCAGGGTGTGTTCTCTCCACCCTGACCCAGGGTGTGTTCTCTCTACCCTGACCCAGGGTGTGTTCTCTCCACCCTGACCCAGGGTGTGTTCTCTCCACCCTGACCCAGGGTGTGTTCTCTCTACCCTGACCCAGGGTGTGTTCTCTCTACCCTGACCAAGGGTGTGTTCTCTCTACCCTGACCCAGGGTGTGTTCTCTCTACCCTGACCCAGGGTGTGTTCTCTTTACCCTGACCCAGGGTGTGTTCTCTCTACCCTGACCCAGGGTGTGTTCTCTCAACCCTGACCCAGGGTGTGTTCTCTCTACCCTGACCCAGGGTGTGTTCTCTCTACCCTGACCCAGGGTGTGTTCTCTTTACCCTGACCCAGGGTGTGTTCTCTCTACCCTGACCCAGGGTGTGTTCTCTTTACCCTGACCCAGGGTGTGTTCTCTCTACCCTGACCCAGGGTGTGTTCTCTCAACCCTGACCCAGGGTGTGTTCTCTCAACCCTGACCCAGGGTGTGTTCTCTCAACCCTGACCCAGGGTGTGTTCTCTCCACCCTGACCCAGGGTGTGTTCTCTCCACCCTGACCCAGGGTGTGTTCTCTCAACCCTGACCCAGGGTGTGTTCTCTCAACCCTGACCCAGGGTGTGTTCTCTCTACCCTGACCCAGGGTGTGTTCTCTCTACCCTGACCCAGGGTGTGTTCTCTCTACCCTGACCCAGGGTGTGTTCTCTCTACCCTGACCCAGGGTGTGTTCTCTCTACCCTGACCCAGGGTGTGTTCTCTCTACCCTGACCCAGGGTGTGTTCTCTCTACCCTGACCCAGGGTGTGTTCTCTCTACCCTGACCCAGGGTGTGTTCTCTCTACCCTGACCCAGGGTGTGTTCTCTCAACCCTGACCCAGGGTGTGTTCTCTCTACCCTGACCCAGGGTGTGTCCTCTCTACCCTGACCCAGGGTGTGTCCTCTCTACCCTGACCCAGGGTGTGTTCTCTCTACCCTGACCCAGGGTGTGTTCTCTCTACCCTGACCCAGGGTGTGTTCTCTCTACCCTGACCCAGGGTGTGTTCTCTCTACCCTGACCCAGGGTGTGTTCTCTCTACCCTGACCCAGGGTGTGTTCTCTCCACCCTGACCCAGGGTGTGTCCTCTCTACCCTGACCCAGGGTGTGTCCTCTCTACCCTGACCCAGGGTGTGTTCTCTCTACCCTGACCCAGGGTGTGTTCTCTCTACCCTGACCCAGGGTGTGTCCTCTCTACCCTGACCCAGGGTGTGTTCTCTCTACCCTGACCCAGGGTGTGTCCTCTCTACCCTGACCCAGGGTGTGTTCTCTCTACCCTGACCCAGGGTGTGTTCTCTCTACACTGACCCAGGGTGTGTCCTCTCTACCCTGACCCAGGGTGTGTTCTCTCTACCCTGACCCAGGGTGTGTCCTCTCTACCCTGACCCAGGGTGTGTTCTCTCTACCCTGACCCAGGGTGTGTCCTCTCGACCCTGACCCAGGGTGTGTTCTCTCTACCCTGACCCAGGGTGTGTTCTCTCTACCCTGACCCAGGGTGTGTTCTCTCTACCCTGACCCAGGGTGTGTTGTTGTGGCAATGGTTTGTCCAGTTTTGGTAGTGGTACTGGGGAGTGTGGTAGTCTCTGTGTAGTTGGGGAGTGTGGTAGTCTCTGTGTAGTTGGGGGGTGTGGTAGTGTCTGTGTAGTTGGGGAGTGTGGTAGTGTCTGTGTAGTTGGGGAGTGTGGTAGTGTCTGTGTAGTTGGGGAGTGTGGTAGTGTCTGTGTAGTTGGGGAGTGTGGTAGTGTCTGTGTAGTTGGGGGGGTGTGGTAGTCTCTGTGTAGTTGGGGGAGTGTGGTAGTCTCTGTGTAGTTGGGGGTGTGGTAGTGTCTGTGTAGTTGGGGGGTGTGGTAGTCTCTGTGTAGTTGGGGGGTGTGGTAGTCTCTGTGTAGTTGGGGGGTGTGGTAGTCTCTGTGTAGTTGGGGTGTGTGGTAGTCTCTGTGTAGTTGGGGGGTGTGGTAGTCTCTGTGTAGTTGGGGGGTGTGGTAGTCTCTGTGTAGTTGGGGTGTGTGGTAGTCTCTGTGTAGTTGGGGTGTGTGGTAGTCTCTGTGTAGTTGGGGGGTGTGGTAGTCTCTGTGTAGTTGGGGAGTGTGGTAGTCTCTGTGTAGTTGGGGTGTGTGGTAGTCTCTGTGTAGTTGGGGGGTGTAGTATGTGTGGGCTTGATGACGAACCGTAGTCCAGTCTTGGACATTTCCCCCTCTCCATCCGTTCTCCTGCCACGTTTCTGCCTGTCTGTTTCTCCCTCTGGTTCTGCTTGCCTCTAAAAAAATTTCAGGGCTATTATATTGGACTTCCTATCTTATATAGCGCTGTGTACCTCTCACGTGGACATCAGGGCAATGAAGATCGTAGCATTTCCTCTCATTCCCTGAGAGTTTGCATAGCTTAGGGTGAAAATATCTACACTCTGTATCAAAACGACATCTGCCTTTCCCTAACCAGTTTCAGCATTTCCGTGGGTGCATGACTGAGCATTCCGTGCCTCTGGGCCCATATCTACACTGTCCTTTTGCATAATACCTGCAAATATTTTCATCTGTGATTGTATTATTCTTGTTTGTACCCGTGCACGACTTGGCTACCTCTGTGTTTTTTGTTCCAACTTTCTCGTTTCTGCATTCATTCTCGGTATTGCCCTTATCTTTCTCCTTGTTGCTTTCGTCTTTCTCATTTGTGTTCTCATTCGTCTCATTGTTTCTCTCCTTATTCATATCACCAGTTTGCTCTACACTATTGCCGTCATTTTTGTGTACCTCGACGCTATGTCCTTCTACATTGCTACTTTGACTCTCTAAATTCTCAGTCCCTGGGTTGTGCTCTGAGTTGGTTGCTGTCTTTATATACTCTGCATATATTTCTGGTAGTTTTTGTGTGAACTGTAGCCTGTGTACTTCAGGAATGTTATTCATTAGTTTGGTAATGTTTTCCCACATCTGTCTGTCACTGTGACAGATCCAGGAGTTACCTTCTCTGTTTGTACATTGTGTAGGTAATCCTGTACAACTCGGGTGAAATCTTATGTTACAAATGTTACATATAATGCCTACAACACTCTTCCGAAGTGGCTTAAAGCATCGTACAAGTGGCAGGATGAACAACCCAGCGGGTTTTCTTCCTATTGGGGAGTGTTGTACATGCTGCTATGGCGGTGTGTCCACTCACAGGATGAGTGGCGCTGCCCAATACTGTCACTATGGCGGTGTGTCCACCCACAGGATGAGTGACGCTGCCCAATACTGTCACTATGGCGGTGTGTCCACTCACAGGATGAGTGGCGCTGCCCAATACTGTCACTATGGCGGTGTGTCCACTCACAGGATGAGTGACGCTGCCCAATACTGTCACTATGGCGGTGTGTCCACTCACAGGATGAGTGGCGCTGCCCAATACTGTCACTATGGCGGTGTGTCCACTCACAGGATGAGTGGCGCTGCCCAATACTGTCACTATGGCGGTGTGTCCACTCACAGGATGAGTGGCGCTGCCCAATACTGTCACTATGGTGGTGTGTCCACTCACAGGATGAGTGACGCTGCCCAATACTGTCACTATGGCGGTGTGTCCACTCACAGGATGAGTGACGCTGCCCAATACTGTCACTATGGCGGTGTGTCCACTCACAGGATGAGTGGCGCTGCCCAATACTGTCACTATGGCGGTGTGTCCACCCACAGGATGAGTGGCGCTGCCCAATACTGTCACTATGGCGGTGTGTCCACTCACAGGATGAGTGGCGCTGCCCAATACTGTCACTATGGCGGTGTGTCCACTCACAGGATGAGTGACGCTGCCCAATACTGTCACTATGGCGGTGTGTCCACTCACAGGATGAGTGGCGCTGCCCAATACTGTCACTATGGCGGTGTGTCCACTCACAGGATGAGTGACGCTGCCCAATACTGTCACTATGGCGGTGTGTCCACTCACAGGATGAGTGACGCTGCCCAATACTGTCACTATGGCGGTGTGTCCACTCACAGGATGAGTGACGCTGCCCAATACTGTCACTATGGCGGTGTGTCCACTCACAGGATGAGTGGCGCTGCCCAATACTGTCACTATGGCGGTGTGTCCACCCACAGGATGAGTGACGCTGCCCAATACTGTCACTATGGCGGTGTGTCTACCCACAGGATGAGTGACGCTGCCCAATACTGTCACTATGGCGGTGTGTCCACTCACAGGATGGGTGACGCTGCCCAATACTGTCACTATGGCAGTGTGTCCACTCACAGGATGAGTGGCGCTGCCCAATACTGTCACTATGGCGGTGTGTCCACTCACAGGATGAGTGACGCTGCCCAATACTGTCACTATGGCGGTGTGTCCACTCACAGGATGAGTGGCGCTGCCCAGTACTGTCATAATGGCGGTGTGTCCACCCACAGGATGAGTGGCGCTGCCCAATACTGTCACTATGGCGGTGTATCCACTCACAGCATGAGTGACGCTGCCCAATACTGTCACTATGGCGGTGTGTCCACTCACAGCATGAGTGACGCTGCCCAATACTGTCACTATGGCGGTGTGTCCACTCACAGGATGAGTGACGCTGCCCAATACTGTCACTATGGCGGTGTGTCCACTCACAGGATGAGTGGCGCTGCCCAATACTGTCACTATGGCGGTGTGTCCACTCACAGGATGAGTGGCGCTGCCCAGTACTGTCACTATGGCGGTGTGTCCACTCACAGGATGAGTGACACTGCCCAATACTGTCACTATGGCGGTGTGTCCACTCACAGGATGAGTGGCGCTGCCCAATACTGTTACTATGGCGGTGTGTCCACCCACAGGATGAGTGGCGCTGCCCAATACTGTCACTATGGCGGTGTGTCCACTCACAGGATGAGTGACGCTGCCCAATACTGTCACTATGGCGGTGTGTCCACCCACAAGATGAGTGGCGCTGCCCAATACTGTCACTATGGCGGTGTGTCCACTCACAGGATGAGTGGCGCTGCCCAATACTGTCACTATGGCGGTGTGTCCACTCACAGGATGAGTGGCGCTGCCCAATACTGTCACTATGGCGGTGTGTCCACTCACAGGATGAGTGGCGCTGCCCAATACTGTCACTATGGCGGTGTGTCCACTCACAGGATGAGTGACGCTGCCCAATACTGTCACTATGGCGGTGTGTCCACTCACAGGATGAGTGGCGCTGCCCAATACTGTCACTATGGCGGTGTGTCCACTCACAGGATGAGTGGCGCTGCCCAATACTGTCACTATGGCGGTGTGTCCACCCACAAGATGAGTGGCGCTGCCCAATACTGTCACTATGGCGGTGTGTCCACTCACAGGATGAGTGACGCTGCCCAATACTGTCACTATGGCGGTGTGTCCACTCACAGGATGAGTGGCGCTGCCCAATACTGTCACTATGGCGGTGTGTCCACTCACAGGATGAGTGACGCTGCCCAATACTGTCACTATGGCGGTGTGTCCACTCACAGGATGAGTGGCGCTGCCCAATAAACTCGCCCCTCGGGGCAAAATTTAAAATTTAATTTAAGCATCCCCCACACGCCTCCATGTTGGGTTGTGGTGTAATGTCTGTCTGTTCCAATATTTTTGTATTTATTGTCGATTTAACTCTTGCTGACTTTAGTAATTTTACTATTTATAATATAATATGAAAATAATGATAGTATTATATGCATCTATATATAATGTGTATACAGTATATTTATAATATTATACATGTTTATTTGTTGAACTTTATGAGGGGTACTTATCGCCTGGTGGTCCCAGTGGGGTATACAGTTAACCGCTGTTTGTCTCACAGGTCGGGGACAGGATGCCACCCGTTGCCAGATCACGTAGTCCCATGACCCCGGTGGCACTGTCCCCCACGTGGTCCCATGAGCCAGGTGGCACTGTCCCCCACGTGGTCCCATGACCCCCCATGGCACTGTCCCCCACGTGGTCCTATGACCCCGTGGCACTGTCCCCCACGTGGTCCTATGACCCCGTGGCACTGTCCCCCACGTGGTCCCATGACCCCGTTGCACTGTCCCCCACATGGTCCTATGACCCCGTGGCACTGTCCCCCACGTGGTCCCATGACCCCCCGTGGCACTGTCCACGACGTGGTCCCATGACCCCCCGTGGCACTGTCCACGACGTGGTCCTATGACCCCGTGGCACTGTCCCCCACGTGGTCCTATGACCCCGTTGCACTGTCCCCCACGTGGTCCTATGACCCCGTGGCACTGTCCCCCACGTGGTCCCATGACCCAGGTGGCACTGTCCCCCACGTGGTCCTATGACCCCGTGGCACTGTCCCCCACGTGGTCCCATGTCCGAGGTGGCACTGTCCCCCACGTGGTCCCATGAGCCAGGTGGCACTGTCCCCCACGTGGTCCCATGAGCCAGGTGGCACTGTCCCCCACGTGGTCCCACGTTTCATCCGAGTATTTTCACATAGTGCCACGACACGCCAGTTCCCGCCCCTCACTTTCTTTTGTTTGGCTAGTTTATTGTGCACCCCATACCCATCCTGTGAGCGGTAGCGCAAAAAGCATTACAGAGGGCACAAAAGGTCTTTATCAGACCTCATCTTAGATTATTACATAAACAATTTCATCTATCCTTCACACCTTATAGTTACAATGTCAGTTACAGAGAAAGTGTTATTACAAGAGCTACATATTTACAGTAAGTCATTATACATTAATGGTAGGTCTTATCGCTAATACATAATAGTTTGACCAATGGGGATATTACAGTCATAGGGGAGCTTCTGTTTATTATTAGTCTTTTCAATAGGGGGGGAGGGGAACCGGTCGGCCGAGCGGATAGCACGCTGGACTTACGATCCTGTGGTCCTGGGTTCGATCCCAGGCGCCGGCGAGAAACAATGGGCAGAGTTTCTTTCACCCTATGCCCCTGTTACCTAGCAGTAAAATAGGTACCTGGGTGTTAGTCAGCTGTCACGGGCTGCTTCCTGGGGGTGGAGGCCTGGTCGAGGACCGGGCCGCGGGGACACTAAAAAGCCCCGAAATCATCTCAAGATAACGTCAAGAATACACTACTTGTTTCTTAATCTCATATGTCGTTTATCTACTGGAAGCGAAATATGGATACTGTGCAAGGATTTCAGGTATTTTATCCATGGTGATAAGATAGGTTGCCATATCATACAGAGTGAGCTTAGATTTATCTCTAAATGGCTCAAGTTTACTACAATCCAAGATATAGTGTTCGAGTGTGTGTCCCTGTCTTTGTCCACACACTTTACTTCATCTAGATCCCTATACAAGCCGAACTGCCAGAGATACTTGTAGCCAAGTCTTATACGAGCTGTGACAACATCTGTTAGTCTACTGACTTTGTTACTTGCCCCATACACATGTTTTACTTCATACATTTCATCGTGATGAACAATGGACCTGCTAGTTCCAGTTTGCACAGTTCTACTTTCTTCAAATCCATCCAGGAGTTCTCGTCTAATGACACTTTTAAGGGACCTATTTGATAACTCAAGATTCCGTTCAATACTGTCTTTATTTACTGCAGCCTTAGCAAGGGAGGCCTGGTCGACGACCGGGCCGCGGGGACACTAAGCCCCGGAAGCACCTCAAGGCAAGGGCGTCAACTTTGTCATGTTCCAGCATGCCAATGTGAGAAGGAATCCACAACATTTTTATATTTACCCTCTTGCTAAGTATTCTTATATATCTACGTCTAGCTTCCAAGACAAGCACGTTATTACTTGATTGTAAACTGTTTATTGCTCGTAGTGAGGAAAGGAAGTCGGAAATAATTAAGCTGTCTACTTCAGTGTGGTACTTACCTAGTTGTGCTTTCGGGGGTTGAGCTCTGGCTCTTTGGTCCCGCCTCTCAACTGTCAATCAACTGGTGTACAGGTTCCTGAGCCCCAATAATTACGGTGTTGCCAACTCTGCTTGCACTGTGGAGGCCCAGGTACTAATTCCTCACTCCTTCATCCTATACCTGGTAGTATACCACCAGGTATACCTGGAGTATACCTGATGTATACCATGTGTTTAACTGGTGTATACCTGAAGCGGTTGAGTATACCCTGGTCAGCCTCCCGCGAGCCCCCCATAGAACGACCCCCCCCCCGTCATCTCCCGGGCCGGGGACAGGCAGCCGGATGTTGACAATCTCCAGGCCTGAGGACAGTCTGATAAAGCCCAGGGCTCCTGTAAACTGTTTGTGTTGTGCTGGGGGCTAGGGCTGGGGGCTAGTGCTGGGGGCTAGGGCTGGGGGCTAGGGTTGGGGGCTAGGGCTGGGGGCTAGGGCTGGGGGCTAATGCTGGGGGCTAGTGCTGGGGGCTAGTGCTGGGGGCTAGTGCTGGGGGGCTAGGGCTGGGGGCTAGGGCTGGGGGCTAGTGCTGGGGGCTAGTGCTGGGGGCTGGAGCTAGTGCTGGGGGCTGGAGCTAGTGCTGGGGGCTAGTGCTGAGGGCTAGTGCTGGGGGCTAGGGCTGGGGGCTAGTGCTGGGGGCTAGGGCTGGGGGCTAGTGCAGGGGGCTGGGGGCTAGTGCTTGGGGCTAGTGCTGGGGGCTAGGGCTGGGGGCTAGGGCTGGGGGCTAGTGCTGGGGGCTGGGGGCTAGGGGCTGGGGGCTAGTGCTTGGGGCTAGTGCTGGGGGCTGGGGGCTAGGGCTGGGGGCTAGTGCTTGGGGCTAGTGCTGGGGGCTGGGGGCTAGGGCTGGGGGCAAGGGCTGGGGGCTAGTGCTGAGGGCTTGTGCTGGGGGCTAGTGTTGGGGGCTAGTGCTGGGGGCTAGGGCTGGGGGCTAGTGCTGGGGCTAGTGCTGGGGGCTAGTGTTGGGGCTAGTGCTGGGGGCTAGTGTTGGGGGCTAGTGCTGGGGGCTAGTGCTGGGGGCTAGTGCTGGGGGCTAGGGCTGGGGGCTAGTGCTGGGGCTAGTGCTGGGGGCTAGTGCTGGGGGCTAGGGCTGGGGGCTAGTGCTTGGGGCTGGGGGCTAGTGCTTGGGGCTAGTGCTGGGGGCTGGGGGCTAGTGCTGGAGGCTAGTGCTGGGGGCTAGGGCTGGGGGCTAGTGCTGGGGGCTAGTGCTTGGGGCTAGTGCTGGGGGGCTAGCGCTGGGGGCAAGTGCTGGGGGCTAGGGCTGGGGGCTAGTGCTGGGGCTAGTGCTGGGGGCTAGTGCTGGGGGCTAGGGCTGGGGGCTAGGGCTGGAGGCTAGGGCTGGGGGCTAGTGCTGGGGGCTAGTGCTGGGGGCTAGGGCTGGGGGCTAGTGCTGGGGCTAGGGGCTAGAGCTGGGGGCTAGGGCTGGGGGCTAGTGCTGGGGGCAAGGGCTGGGGGCTAGGGCTTGGGGCCAGGGCTGGGGGCTAGGGCTAGGGCTGGGGGCTGGGGGCTAGGGCTGGAGGCTAGTTCTTGGGGCTAGTGCTGGAGGCTAGGGCTGGGGGCTAGGGCTGGGAGCTAGTGCTGGGGGCTAGGGCTGGGGGCTAGGGCTGGGGGCTAGGGCTGGAAGCTAGGGCGGAGGCTAGCGCTGTGGGCTAGGGCTGTGGGGTAGGGCTGGGGGCTAGTGCTGGCGGCTTGTGCTGGCGGCTAGGGCTGGGGGCTAGGGCTGTGGGCTAGTGCTGGGGGCTAGGGCTGGGGGCTAGTGCTGGGGGCTAGGGCTTGGGGCTAGGGCTGGGAGCTAGTGCTGGGGGCTGGGGCTGGGGGCTAGGGCTGGGGGCTAGGGCTGGAAGCTAGGGCGGGGGCTAGGGCTGGAAGCTAGGGCGGGGGCTAGCGTTGTGGGCTAGGGCTGGGGGGTAGGGCTGGCGGCTTGTGCTGGCGGCTAGGGCTGGGGGCTAGGGCTGGGGGCTAGGGCTGGGGGCTAGTGCTGGGGGCTAGGGCTGGGCAAACAGTCACCACACTGGTGTGTCCCAGCAACAGTCACCACACTGGTGTGTGTCCCAGCAACAGTGCCAGCAACAGTGCCAGCAACAGTGCCAGCAACAGTGCCAGCAACAGGTACTCACAGTATAGGTCATGGAAGGCAGCGGTGGATGGCTCATCCCGCCAACCTTCTCACCAGGACAGATGTTCTCCTTGCTGCCATCGAGCGCCTCTGAAACACCACAACACAATACTGTCAGTACAAATTATCCGTAAAAAACATCTTTGCTCACAAAAATCTTTGCTTTGGTTTCTATCTATTTATAACTCATAATGTGTCAGTCTGCTCGAGATCAGACGCTTGGGGCAAGTCACACCCAACTTTGCACCTTGATTCCTGCAGGGTCCGTGCCATTCATGGTCGAGTCAATTGAAATTCATCAAACTGGCCTTAAGGCTGAGAGTCATAGACTATTACATGAGTCAGTAGTGGTAACAAGAGTAGTTTACTGACATTAATAACAAGATGGGAACACAGAATGTTGTTTAGACAAGCATCTGGACTTTTTCTTATAACATTTTGTTTGGTCCATAACAGAACATCGAGTAATGTTAGGTCAGTAGGGTCAATACTATCTCTGGGGTCAATACTATCACTGGGGCCAATACTATCTCTGGGGTCAATACTATCTCTGGGGTCAATATTATCACTGTGGTCAATACTATCACTGTGGTCAATATTATCACTGGGGTCAATACTAACGCTGGGGTCAATACTATCACTGGGGTCAATACTATCACTGGGGTCAATACTATCTCTGGGGTCAATATTATCACTGGGGTCAATACTATCACTGTGGTCAATACTATCACTGTGGTCAATATTATCACTGGGGTCAATACTAACGCTGGGGTCAATACTATCACTGGGGTCAATACTATCACTGGGGTCAATACTAACGCTGGGGTCAATACTAACGCTGGGGTCAATACTATCACTGGGGTCAATACTAACGCTGGGGTCAATACTATCACTGGGGTCAATACTAACGCTGGGGTCAATACTATCACTGGGGTCAATACTAACGCTGGGGTCAATACTATCACTGGGGTCAATACTATCACTGGGGTCAACACTAACACTGGGGTCAATACTATCACTGGGGTCAATACTATCACTGGGGTCAATACTAACGCTGGGGTCAATACTATCACTGGTGTCAATACTATCACTGGGGTCAACACTAACACTGGGGTCAATACTAACGCTGGGGTCAATACTATCACTGGGGTCAATACTATTACTGGGGTCAATACTATTACTGGGGTCAATACTATCACTGGGGTCAATACTATCACTGGGGTCAATACTATCACTGTGGTCAATACTATCACTGGGGTCATTACTATTACTGGGGTCAATACTAACGCTGGGGTCAATACTATCACTGGGGTCAATACTATCACTGGGGTCAATACTATCACTGGGGTCAATACTAACGCTGGGGTCAATACTATCACTGGGGTCAATACTATCACTGGGGTCAATACTATCACTGGGGTCAATACTATCACTGGGGTCAATACTATCACTGGGGTCAATACTAACGCTGGGGTCAATACTATCACTGGGGTCAATACTATCACTGGGGTCAATACTAACGCTGGGGTCAATACTATCACTGGGGTCAATACTATCACTGGGGTCAATACTAACGCTGGGGTCAATACTATCACTGGGGTCAATACTATCACTGGGGTCAATACTAACGCTGGGGTCAATACTATCACTGGTGTCAATACTATCACTGGGGTCAACACTAACACTGGGGTCAATACTAACGCTGGGGTCAATACTATCACTGGGGTCAATACTATTACTGGGGTCAATACTATCACTGGGGTCAATACTATCACTGGGGTCAATACTATCACTGTGGTCAATACTATCACTGGGGTCATTACTATTACTGGGGTCAATACTAACGCTGGGGTCAATACTATCACTGGGGTCAATACTATCACTGGGGTCAATACTAACGCTGGGGTCAATACTATCACTGGGGTCAATACTAACGCTGGGGTCAATGCTATCACTGGGGTCAATATTATCACTGGGGTCAATACTAACGCTGGGGTCAATACTATCACTGGGATCAATACTATCACTGGGGTCAATACTAACACTGGGGTCAATACTAACGCTGGGGTCAATACTATCACTGGGGTCAATACTATCACTGGGGTCAACACTAACACTGGGGTCAACACTAACACTGGGGGTCAACACTAACACTGGGGGACAACACTAACACTGGGGTCAACACTAACACTGGGGGTCAACACTAACACTGGGGGTCAACACTAACACTGGGGTCAATACTATCACTGGGGTCAATCCTAACGCTGGGGTCAATACTATCACTGGGGTCAATACTAACGCTGGGGTCAATACTATCACTGGGGTCAATACTAACGCTGGGGTCAATACTATCACTGGGGTCAATACTAACGCTGGGGTCAATACTATCACTGGGGTCAATACTATCACTGGGGTCAATACTAACGCTGGGGTCAATACTATCACTGGGGTCAATACTATCACTGGGGTCAATACTAACGCTGGGGTCAATACTATCACTGGGGTCAATACTATCACTGGGGTCAATACTATCACTGGGGTCAATACTAACGCTGGGGTCAATACTATCACTGGGGTCAATACTATCACTGGGGTCAATACTAACGCTGGGGTCAATACTATCACTGATGTCAATACTATCACTGGGGTCAACACTAACACTGGGGTCAATACTAACGCTGGGGTCAATACTATCACTGGGGTCAATACTATTACTGGGGTCAATACTATTACTGGGGTCAATACTATCACTGGGGTCAATACTATCACTGGGGTCAATACTATCACTGTGGTCAATACTATCACTGGGGTCATTACTATTACTGGGGTCAATACTAACGCTGGGATCAATACTATCACTGGGATCAATACTATCACTGGGGTCAATACTAACGCTGGGGTCAATACTATCACTGGGGTCAATGCTAACGCTGGGGTCAATGCTATCACTGGGGTCAATATTATCACTGGGGTCAATACTAACGCTGGGGTCAATACTATCACTGGGATCAATACTATCACTGGGGTCAATACTAACACTGGGGTCAATACTAACGCTGGGGTCAATACTATCACTGGGGTCAATACTATCACTGGGGTCAACACTAACACTGGGGTCAACACTAACACTGGGGGTCAACACTAACACTGGGGGACAACACTAACACTGGGGTCAACACTAACACTGGGGGTCAACACTAACACTGGGGGTCAACACTAACACTGGGGTCAATACTATCACTGGGGTCAATCCTAACGCTGGGGTCAATACTATCACTGGGGTCAATACTAACGCTGGGGTCAATACTATCACTGGGGTCAATACTAACGCTGGGGTCAATACTATCACTGGGGTCAATACTATCACTGGGGTCAATACTATCACTGGGGTCAATACTATCACTGGGGTCAATACTATCACTGGGGTCAATACTAACGCTGGGATCAATACTATCACTGGGGTCAATGCTATCACTGGGGTCAAGACTATCACTGGGGTCAACACTAACACTGGGGTCAATACTAACACTGGGGTCAACACTAACACTGGGGTCAACACTAACAATGAGGACAACACTAACACTGGGGTCAACACTAACACTGGGGGTCAATACTAACACTGGGGTCAATACTAACACTGGGGTCAATACTAACACTGGGGGTCAACACTAACACTGGAGGACAACACTAACACTGGGGGACAACACTAACACTGGGGGACAACACTAACACTGGGGTCAACACTAACACTGGGGACAACACTAACAATGGGGACAACACTAACACTGGGGTCAACACTAACACTGGGGACAACACTAACACTGGGGTCAACACTAACACTGGGGACAACACTAACACTGGGGTCAACACTAACACTGGGGGACAACACTAACACTGGGGGACAACACTAACACTGGGGTCAACACTAACACTGGGTACAACACTAACACTGGGGACAACACTAACACTGGGGTCAACACTAACACTGGGGGTCAATACTAACACTGGGGTCAACACTAACAATGGGGACAACACTAACAATGGGGACAACACTAACAATGGGGACAACACTAACACTGGGGTCAACACTAACACTGGGGGACAACACTAACACTGGGGACAACACTAACACTGGGGACAACACTAACACTGGGGTCAACACTAACACTGGGGGACAACACTAACACTGGGGACAACACTAACACTGGGGACAACACTAACACTGGGGGACAACACTAACACTGGGGACAACACTAACACTGGGGTCAACACTAACACTGGGGGTCAATACTAATATTGGGGTCAATACTAACAATGGGGACAACACTAACAATGAACCAGCAACATAAAGGACATCAATAAACTCTTTAACAAGGAACTACCAGCAATTACATGACAATAAAAACATTAAGAAACCACAACACTCAGTAATAAACATTAAGAAACCACAACACTCAGTAATAAACATTAAGAAACCACAACACTCAGTAATAAACATTAAGAAACCACAACACTCGGTAATAAACATTAAGAAACCACAACACTCAGTAATAAACATTAAGAAACCACAACACTCGGTAATAAACATTAAGAAACCACAACACTCAGTAATAAACATTAAGAAACCACAACACTCAGTAATAAACATTAAGAAACCACAACACTCAGTAATAAACATTAAGAAACCACAACACTCAGTAATAAACATTAAGAAACCACAACACTCAGTAATAAACATTAAGAAACCACAACACTCAGTAATAAACATTAAGAAACCACAACACTCAGTAATAAACATTAAGAAACCACAACACTCAGTAATAAACATTAAGAAACCACAACACTCAGTAATAAACATTAAGAAACCACAACACTCAGTAATAAACATTAAGAAACCACAACACTCAGTAATAAACATTAAGAAACCACAACACTCAGTAATAAACATTTAAGAAAAGAGACACACACAAATAAATCATTACAAGGTAAAGTGAATGTATTACCTGTTATCTATATAAAATAATAATAATTATATGATATTAAGTACATATTTCTCAGTCTCTTCTAAACAGGTTGAGAGATGGTCGGCTGTTAAGAACATTTGGGACGTCATTAGACAATTTGGGACCCTTAATTTGTAAGGCATTTCTGGTATGGTTGAGTCTCACTCAAGGAATATCAAAGATATATTTCTTCATCGTGTGGGGACTATTGCAGCACTCTGGGAAGCCCTTCAGGTCAGGATTGGCATCGCAATTCAGAGTTTTGTAGATATAGTTAACGCTTGAGAGCATGTGCAGAGACTTAATAGTTAACATGTTCAAGGGTTTTGGTAAGGGAGCAGAGTTGTGTCTGGGACTGTAGTTTGCGATTGTTATAATTGCTGATTTGTGTTGAGTAATTACGGGTTGGGGGTAATTAAGGGTGGTGGTTCCCCAGGCACAGATACCATAGGTGACATATGGATAAATGAGTGAATAACACAGAGTAACTATGGCAGGGCGAGGAACATAGTATCTGACTTTGGGAGAGAATGTCTTCTGTCTTAGAAACATTTTTGGTAAGATATCTTGTATATGGCGATGGAACTTGAGTTCGTTGTCGTTGTGAACACCAAGGAACTTCCCATCTACTCTGCTACAAATTTAGGTCTTAATAATTCTTAGATTGATTTGATTGTTGGACTTATTACCAAACAAAATGTAAAATGTCTAGTCTATGTTAAGGGCAAGTTTGTTAACAGTCAACCAGAAGTGGACTTGATTAAGTTCAGTATTCATCATGTCATCTAGAGTAAGTGGGACAGCATGTCAGAACATGAAGGTCGTATCATCAGCAAATAGAAATGCCTCCAAATGTTGTGTGGTATTTGGAGGATCATTAATATACATGAGAAAGAGGAGAGGACCAAATATACTACCCTGAGGAACGCCCGTGTTAACTGTGAGAGTGGGAGATGTTGCATCATTCCCTCCAACACACTGCTGCCTCTCACTGAGGAATGTTGCATCATTCCCTCCAACACACTGCTGCCTCTCACTGAGGAATGTTGCATCATTCCCTCCAACACACTGCTGCCTCTCACTGAGGAATGTTGCATCATTCCCTCCAACACACTGCTGCCTCTCACTGAGGAAAGATTGCAAGTACTGAAGGTAGTGCCCTCTGTCTCCAGAGTGTGGGACGTTGAGGAGAAGGTCATTGTGGTCAAAAGCCTCCCGTAGGTCAACAGACCTATGATGTACTCACTTTTGTCAAGAGCTGCATGGATTAGGTTCAGCATATTTACAAGAGCATCATTGGTACTCAAGCCACATTGGTCAGAACTAACACTATAGTGCTCATGGAGAAAGAAAGAGAGCTGTGTGTAAATGAGTGTCTCGAAGATATTGGACAAGGTGGGAAGGATCAATATTGGTCTAAAAAGATTAATTTCAGTGAGATCTCCACTCTTATAGACTGGAATGACTTTAGCCATATTAAGAGCCGCTGGGAAGGCTCAGAGCTGCAGTGATGTATTATAGAGCAACGCTATTGTAGCAGCACAAGACCTTGAGGCCTTTTTATAGACTAAGAGATTAGAGTTGGTATCTCAGAAAGGTTACAGGGTTTAGTTTTAAGTGCCATGATAATGCCAATAATATCTGAGGAGTTGGCTGGGGGGACAGGTAGACTGAGGATAGCTACCAGATAGGTAGTGGCTCACATGTGCTCACATGGATGCTGGCATATCATTGACAAGGGAGGCGCCAATGGAAGAAAACCAACTATTAAATTTAGAGGCCGTGTCAGCGGCTGATAACATTCCATCACTATCAGCCAGCAATAGTTTTTTCTAATCTAAGTTCTTCTCTGACCCCTAATATAAGGGACATGGTGCTCTATGTTTGGGTCATGTTACCTTCTATAACATTAACATGATTTACAGAGTGAGAGCGATAGTCTTGGCTCTTGTTATCATGTTAGAGAGCAGTGAGGTGTACTGGGGCTCTCTGGGGACCATCCCAGAGCCGTACCCGGGGCTGGCTGGTAGAAGCAACCCGTTCTCGCAAATTTAATAAGTCAATATTGACTTATTATATATGTGCATAGGTGACATACTAAACATAATAGTTTCCCTTGAAAAGCTTCATTGAAAACACCGACCTTACCTAACCTACTTAGTATGTTAAAATAAGCATCTTATAGCTTCGTAATTACAATTATTACCTAACCTATAATAGGTATAGGTTAGGTAATAATTGTAATTACGAAGCAATAAGATGCTTATCTTAAGATACTAACAAGGTTAGGTAAGGTCGGTGTTTTCTATGAATCTTTTTAAGGGTATCTATTATGTTTAGTATATCACCTATGCACGTAGTTAATAAGTCAATATTGACTTTACGAATTTGCGAGAACGGGTTGGGTAGAAGAGACAACTGACTAAGGTGCTGAAGAGGAGAGTAACCAGCGAGTTAACCGAGCCTCCATTACTTATCATACTGTTGTACCTTGTTGTTAGTGCAACCCGTTTTCTTAAAAATAACGTCACTCTTGGCTCGTGTGCGCGCTATGGCCAAATTTGGATGTAATTTGAAACGAAATCGACTCACAAAAGTGACGTACTGTTCCGTTTTCTGTTTGAGTCGTCCGGCTTACTCGGAAAGGTTAGGAGAGGAAACTTTCAATTAACGTTTTTTATAACGTTTTGGACACACCAGTGTTGCTGCCTCACACATCTGACAGTGTGGTTGCTTCACACACCTGCCAGTGTGGCTGCCTCACACACCTGACAGTGTGGCTGCCTCACACACCTGACAGTGTGGCTGCCTCACACACCTGACAGTGTGGCTGCCTCACACACCTGACAGTGTGGCTGCCTCACACACCTGACAGTGTGGCTGCCTCACACACCTGACAGTGTGGCTGCATCACACACCTGACAGTGTGGCTGCCTCACACACCTGACAGTGTGGCTGCCTCACACACCTGACAGTGTGGCTGCCTCACACACCTGACAGTGTGGCTGCCTCACACACCTGACAGTGTGGCTGCCTCACACACCTGACAGTGTGGCTGCCTCACACACCTGACAGTGTGGCTGCCTCACACACCTGACAGTGTGGCTGCCTCACACACCTGACAGTGTGGCTGCCTCACACACCTGACAGTGTGGCTGCCTCACACACCTGACAGTGTGGCTGCCTCACACACCTGACAGTGTGGCTGCCTCTCACACCTGACAGTGTGGCTGCCTCACACACCTGACAGTGTGGCTGCCTCACACACCTGACAGTGTGGCTGCCTCACACACCTGACAGTGTGGCTGCCTCACACACCTGACAGTGTGGCTGCCTCACACACCTGACAGTGTGGCTGCCTCACACACCTGACAGTGTGGCTGCCTCACACACCTGACAGTGTGGCTGCCTCACACACCTGACAGTGTGGCTGCCTCACACACCTGACAGTGTGGCTGCCTCACACACCTGACAGTGTGGCTGCCTCACACACCTGACAGTGTGGCTGCCTCACACACCTGACAGTGTGGCTGCCTCACACACCTGACAGTGTGGCTGCCTCACACACCTGACACTGTGGTTGCCTCACACACCTGACAGTGTGGCTGCCTCACACACCTGACAGTGTGGCTGCCTCACACACCTGACAGTGTGGCTGCCTCACACACCTGACAGTGTGGCTGCCTCACACACCTGACAGTGTGGCTGCCTCACACACCTGACAGTGTGGCTGCCTCACACACCTGACAGTGTGGCTGCCTCACACACCTGACAGTGTGGCTGCCTCACACACCTGACAGTGTGGCTGCCTCACACACCTGACAGTGTGGCTGCCTCACACACCTGACAGTGTGGCTGCCTCACACACCTGACAGTGTGGCTGCCTCACACACCTGACAGTGTGGCTGCCTCACACACCTGACAGTGTGGCTGCCTCACACACCTGACAGTGTGGCTGCCTCACACACCTGACAGTGTGGCTGCCTCACACACCTGACAGTGTGGCTGCCTCACACACCTGACAGTGTGGCTGCCTCACACACCTGACAGTGTGGCTGCCTCACACACCTGACAGTGTGGCTGCCTCACACACCTGACAGTGTGGCTGCCTCACACACCTGACAGTGTGGCTGCCTCACACACCTGACAGTGTGGCTGCCTCACACACCTGACAGTGTGGCTGCCTCACACACCTGACAGTGTGGCTGCCTCACACACCTGACACTGTGGCTGCCTCACACACCTGACACTGTGGCTGCCGCACACACCTGACAGTGGCTGCCTCACACACCTGACAGTGTGGTTGCTTCACACACCTGACAGTGTGGCTGCCTCACACACCTGACAGTGTGGCTGCCTCACACACCTGACAGTGTGGCTGCCTCACACACCTGACAGTGTGGCTGCCTCACACACCTGACAGTGTGGCTGCCTCACACACCTGACAGTGTGGCTGCCTCACACACCTGACAGTGTGGCTGCCTCACACACCTGACAGTGTGGCTGCCTCACACACCTGACAGTGTGGCTGCCTCACACACCTGACAGTGTGGCTGCCTCACACACCTGACAGTGTGGCTGCCTCACACACCTGACAGTGTGGCTGCCTCACACACCTGACAGTGTGGCTGCCTCACACACCTGACAGTGTGGCTGCCTCACACACCTGACAGTGTGGCTGCCTCACACACCTGACAGTGGCTGCCTCACACACCTGACAGTGTGGTTGCTTCACACACCTGACAGTGTGGCTGCCTCACACACCTGACAGTGTGGCTGCCTCACACACTTGACAATGTGGCTGCCTCACACACTTGACAGTGTGGCTGCCTCACAGGGGGGGGGGGCGGGGAACGTTCTGGAACTCGTAAGAAAGAATGATACGCCTTTAATACACCAGCGTCCACACGCACGCACACACGCACGCACACACACACACGCGCACACACACACACACCCTCGCGCACGCACACACACACCCTCACGCACGCACACACACCTGATTGGGGACCTGATAGCTGATTGAACAGCACTCTGGACTCGTAATCCTAGGGGACCATCGATCCCCGGTCGAGGCAGAAACAAATAAGCAGACTTTCTTTCATCCTGATGCCCCTTGTTACCCAGCAGTAAATTGGTACCTGGGAGTTAGACAGCTGCTACGGAGCTGCGTCTTGATGTGTGTGTGTGTGTGTGTGGGGGGGGGGGAGGAAATACTTAGTAGTTAGTAACAGTTGATTAATTGGCAGTTGAGAGGCGGGACCAAAGAGCCAGAGCTCAACTCCCGTCAGCACTACTAGGTGAGTAAACCAGGAAGAGAAGCCACACTAACCCATGCAACCCGTTCTCGCAAATTTAATAAGTCAATATTGACTTATTAAATATGTGCATAGGTGACATACTAAACATAATAGTTTCCCTTGAAAAGCTTCATAGAAAACACCGACCTTACCTAACCTACTTAGTATGTTAAGATAAGCATCTTATTGCTTCGTAATTACAATTATTACCTAACCTATACCTATAATAGGTTAAGTAACAATTGTAATTACGAAGCTATAAGATGCTTATTTTAACATACTAAGTAGGTTAGGTAAGGTCGGTGTTTTCAATGAAGCTTTTCAAGGGAAACTATTATGTTTAGTATGTCACCTATGCACGCAACTAATAAGTCAATATTGACTTATTAAATTTGCGAGAACGGGTTGACCCATGATCTGAGGAGACAGTCTGGCCTCTCTCTACACGCACACCACACGCAACACACTCACAACACACGCAACACATTCATAACACACGCAACACACACAACACACGCACAACACACGCAACACACTCACAACACACGCAACACACTCATAACACACGCAACACACTCACAACACACGCACAACACACGCAACACACTCACAACACACGCAACATACGCACAACACACGCAACACACTCACAACACACGCAACACACTCACAACACACGCAACACACTCACAACACACGCAACACACACAACACACGCAACATACGCACAACACACGCAACACACTCATAACACACGCAACACACTCACAACACACGCACAACACACGCAACACACTCACAACACACGCAACATACGCACAACACACTCACAACACACGCAACACACTCACAACACACGCAACACACTCACAACACACGCAACACACACAACACACGCACAACACACGCACAACACACGCAACACACTCACAACACACGCAACACACACAACACACGCACAACACACGCAACACACTCACAACACACGCAACACACTCATAACACACGCAACACACTCACAACACACGCACAACACACGCAACACACTCACAACACACGCAACACACACAACACACGCACAACACACGCAACACACTCACAACACACGCAACACACTCACAACACACGCAACACACTCACAACACACGCAACACACTCACAACACACGCAACACACTCACAACACACACACAACACACGCAACACACTCACTACACACGCAACACACTCACAACACACGCAACACACTCACAACACACGCAACACACACAACACACGCACAACACACGCAACATACGCACAACACACGCAACATTCGCACAACACACGCAACATTCGCACAACACACGCAACATTCGCACAACACACGCAACATTCGCACAACACACGCAACATACGCACAACACACGCAACACACTCATAACACACGCAACACACTCACAACACACGCGCAACACACTCACAACACACGCACAACACACGCAACACACTCACAACACACGCAACATACGCACAACACACGCAACACACTCACAACACACGCAACACACTCACAACACACGCAACACACTCACAACACACACAACACACGCACAACACACGCAACACACTCACAACACACGCAACACACACAACACACGCACAACACACGCAACACACTCACAACACACGCAACACACTCATAACACACGCAACACACTCACAACACACGCACAACACACGCAACACACTCACAACACACGCAACACACACAACACACTCACAACACACGCAACACACTCATAACACACGGAAAACACTCACAACACACGCAACACACTCATAACACACGCAACACACTCACAACACACACACAACACACGCAACACACTTACAACACACGCAACATACGCACAACACACGCAACACACTCACAACACACGCAACACACTCACAACACACGCAACACACACAACACACGCAACATACGCACAACACACGCAACATTCGCACAACACACGCAACATTCGCACAACACACGCAACATTCGCACAACACACGCAACATTCGCACAACACACGCAACATACGCACAACACACGCAACATTCGCACAACACATGCAACATTCGCACAACACACGCAACATTCGCACAACACACGCAACATACGCACAGCACACGCAACATACGCACAGCACACGCAACACACGCACACCACACGCAACACACGCACACCACACGCAACACACGCACACCACACGCAACACAAGCACACCACACGCAACACACGCACAACACACGCAACACACACAACACACGCACAACACACAACACACGCACAACACACAACACACGCACAACACACTCACAACACACGCACAACACACGCACAACACACGCACAACACGCAAAACACACGCACAACACACGCACAACACGCAAAACACACGCACAACACGCAACACACGCACAACACACGCACCACACGCACAACACGCAACACACGCACAACACGCAACACACGCACAACACACGCAACACACGCGCAACACAGGCAACACACTCCCAACACACGCACAACACACGCACAACACGCAAAACACACGCACAACACGCAACACACGCACAACACACGCACCACACGCACAGCACGCAACACACGCACAACACGCAACACACGCACAACACACGCAACACACGCGCAACACAGGCAACACACTCCCAACACACGCACAACACACGCACAACACACGCAACACACTCCCAACACACGCACAACACACTCACAACACACGCACAACACACGCACAACACACGCAACACACGCGCAACACAGGCAACACACTCCCAACACACACAACACACTCCCAACACATGCAACACACTCCCAACACACGCAACACACTCCCAACACACGCAACACACACAACACACGCAACACTCCCAACACACGCAACACACTCCCAACACACACAACACACGCACAACACACGCAACACACTCCCAACACACGCAACACACTCCCAACACACGCAACACACTCCTAACACACGCAACACACTCCCAACACACGCAACACACTCCCAACACACGCAACACACACAACACACGCAACACTCCCAACACACGCAACACACTCCCAACACACGCAACACACTCACAACACACACACAACACACACACAACACACCCAACACGCACAACACACGCAACACACTCCCAACACACGCAACACACTCCCAACACACGCAACACTCCCAACACACGCAACACACTCCCAACACACGCAACACACTCCCAACACACGCAACACACTCCCAACACACGCAACACACTCACAACACACACACAACACACCCAACACGCACAACACACGCAACACGCACAACACACACACAACACACCCAACACACACAACACACCCAACACGCACAACACACGCAACACACTCACAACACACACACAACACACCCAACACACACAACACACCCAACACGCACAACACACGTAACACACTCCCAACACACGCAACACACTCCCAACACACGCAACACACTCCCAACACACGGAACACACTCTCAACACACGCAACACGCACAACACACGCAACACACTCCCAACACACGGAACACACTCTCAACACACGCAACACACTCCCAACACACGCAACACACTCACAACACACGCAACACACTCACAACACACGCAACACACTCACAACACACGCAACACACTCCCAACACACGCAACACACTCGCAACACACTCCCAACACACGCAACACTCACAACACACACAACACACTCCAAACACACGCAACACACTCCCAACACACGCAACACACTCCAAACACACGCAACACACTCCCAACACACGCACAACACACGCAACACACACAACACACCCAACACACGCACAACACACGCAACACACACAACACACACAACACACGCAACACGCACAACACACGCAACACGCACAACACACGCAACACACTGCGTGTGTTGAGGGGCCTCGTAGCCTGGTGGATAGCGCGCAGGACTCGTAATTCTGTGGCGCGGGTTCGATTCCCGCACGAGGCAGAAACAAATTTGCAAAGTTTCTTTCACCCTAAGTGCCCCTGTTACCTAGCAGTAAATAGGTACCTGGGAGTTAGTCAGCTGTCACGGGCTGCTTCCTGGTGTGTGTGTGTGTGGTGTGGAAAAAAAAAGTAGTTAGTAAACAGTTGATTGACAGTTGAGAGGCGGGCCGAAAGAGCAAAGCTCAACCCCCGCAAACACAACTAGTAAACACACACACAACACACACACAACACACGCAACACACGCAACACGCACAACACACACAACACACGCACAACACACAACACTCCCAACACACGCACAACACACATAACACACACAACACACGAACAACACCCAACTCACTCACAACACACGCAACACACGCAACACGCACAACACACACAACACACGCACAACACACAACACTCCCAACACACGCACAACACACATAACACACACAACACACGAACAACACCCAACTCACTCACAACACACGCAACACACGCAACACGCACAACACACAACACTCCCAACACACACAACACACTCATAACACACGCAACACACACAATACACACAACACACGCACAACACACGCAACACACACAACACACGCACAACACATTCACAATAACAAGAAAAACACAGCAGAAGTTCTACATGTGAGAAGAGAAGCGGCCAAACAGGACGCCTCTCGCCTCCCTCAGCTACTGGAGCACTACGACACAGTCACTGAGGCATTAGAAGAAACACAGAATGCTGATGTTGAAATACACGACTTTACAAATTCGTTCGATAAATGTGACCATGGCGTGATAGCACACAAAATGAAGTCAATGGGAATAACCGGTAAAGTAGGACGCTGAATCGACTTGAGAATGGTCCAGGACGGACCGAAACGTCGTCGTCCCTTCAATTTCTAGTGTGTGGTCTGGTCAACATACTTCAGCCACGTTATTGTGACTCATCGCCTGCATAGGACGCTGAATTCTCAATTTCCTGTCGAACAGAACACAAAGAGTAACAGTCAATCAGATAAAATAGAGTCCAAGTGCAGTTAAAAGTTCTGTACCTCAAGGTACAGTCCTTGCACCGCTACTGTTCCTTATTCTCATATCAGATATAGACAAAAATACACGTCACAGCTTCGTGTCATCCTTTGCAGATGATACAAAAATTAGCATGAAAATTAACTTTGCTGAAGACATTGATAACCTACAAGCAGATATTAACAAAGTTTTCAATTGGGCAGCAGAAAATAACATGATGTTTAACAGTGATAAATTCCAGGTACTCAGATACGGCAAAAATGAAGACCTGAAACATAATACAGGGTACAAAACACAATCAAATCTTCCCATAGTAGGAAAACAGCATGTAAAGGATTTGGGAATAATGATGTCCGACGACCTAACGTTTAAGGAGCATAACCAAGCAAATATTGCGTCAGCCAGATAAATGATCGGATGGATTACGAGAACGTTCAAATCCAGGGATCCCATCACAATGGTTGTACTCTTCAAGTCACTTGTGTTGTCCCGTCTCGAGTACTGCTCAGTACTCACTTCCCCCTTCAGAGCAGGAGAGATTGCTGAAATAGAGGGAATACAGAGAACATACAGTGTGTTGTATGTTCAGAAGGGAATACAGTGTGTTGTTAAGTGGCCAGATGCTATCTTAAGTGGCCAGATACTATCTTAAGTGGCCAGATACTATCTTAAGTGGCCAGATGCTATCTTAAGTGGCCAGATGCTATCTTAAGTGGCCAGATGCTATCTTAAGTGGCCAGATGCTATCTTAAGTGACCAGATACTATCTTAAGTGGCCAGATGCTATCTTAAGTGACCAGATACTATCTTAAGTGGCCAGATGCTATCTTAAGTGACCAGATACTATCTTAAGTGGCCAGATGCTATCTTAAGTGGCCAGATGCTATCTTAAGTGGCCAGATGCTATCTTAAGTGGCCAGATGCTATCTTAAGTGACCAGATACTATCTTAAGTGGCCAGATACTATCTTAAGCGGCCAGATGCTATCTTAAGTGGCCAGATACCATCTTAAGTGGCCAGATACTATCTTAAGTGACCAGATACTATCTTAAGTGGCCAGATACTATCTTAAGTGGCCAGATGCTATCTTAAGTGGCCAGATACTATCTTAAGTGGCCAGATACTATCTTAAGTGGCCAGATGCTATCTTAAGTGGCCAGATACTATCTTAAGTGGCCAGATACTATCTTAAGTGGCCAGATGCTATCTTAAGTGGCCAGATACTATCTTAAGTGGCCAGATACTATCTTAAGTGGCCAGATACTATCTATTGTGACTATGGCACCTCTACTCCTCACTGGACCTCTGGTGTTCAGTGTTCACTGATTGTGACTATGGCACCTCTACTCCTCACTGGACCTCTGGTGTTCAGACAGTGTTCACTGATTGTGACTATGGCACCTCTACTCCTCACTGGACCTCTGGTGTTCAGACAGTGTTCACTGATTGTGACTATGGCACCTCTACTCCTCACAGGACCCCTGGTGTTCAGACAATGTTCACTGATTGTGACTATGGCACCTCTACTCCTCACTGGACCTCTGGTGTTCAGACAGTGTTCACTGATTGTGACTATGGCACCTCTACTCCTCACTGGACCTCTGGTGTTCAGTGTTCACTGATTGTGACTATGGCACCTCTACTCCTCACTGGACCTCTGGTGTTCAGTGTTCACTGATTGTGACTATGGCACCTCTACTCCTCACTGGACCTCTGGTGTTCAGACAGTGTTCACTGATTGTGACTATGGCACCTCTACTCCTCACTGGACCTCTGGTGTTCAGTGTTCACTGATTGTGACTATGGCACCTCTACTCCTCACTGGACCTCTGATGTTCAGTGTTCACTGATTGTGACTATGGCACCTCTACTCCTCACTGGACCTCTGGTGTTCAGTGTTCTCTGATTGTGACTATGGCACCTCTACTCCTCACTGGACCTCTGGTGTTCAGTGTTCACTGATTGTGACTATGGCACCTCTACTCCTCACTGGACCTCTGGTGTTCAGTGTTCACTGATTGTGACTATGGCACCTCTACTCCTCACTGGACCTCTGGTGTTCAGACAGTGTTCACTGATTGTGACTATGGCACCTCTACTCCTCACTGGACCTCTGGTGTTCAGTGTTCACTGATTGTGACTATGGCACCTCTACTCCTCACTGGACCTCTGGTGTTCAGTGTTCACTGATTGTGACTATGGCACCTCTACTCCTCACTGGACCTCTGGTGTTCAGTGTTCACTGATTGTGACTATGGCACCTCTACTCCTCACTGGACCTCTGGTGTTCAGTGTTCACTGATTGTGACTATGGCACCTCTACTCCTCACTGGACCTCTGGTGTTCAGTGTTCACTGATTGTGACTATGGCACCTCTACTCCTCACTGGACCTCTGGTGTTCAGTGTTCACTGATTGTGACTGTGGCACCTCTACTCCTCACTGGACCCCTGGTGTTCAGTGTTCACTGATTGTGACTATGGCACCTCTACTCCTCACTGGACCTCTGGTGTTCAGTGTTCACTGATTGTGACTGTGGCACCTCTACTCCTCACTGGACCCCTGGTGTTCAGTGTTCACTGATTGTGACTATGGCACCTCTACTCCTCACTGGACCTCTGGTGTTCAGTGTTCTCTGATTGTGACTATGGCACCTCTACTCCTCACTGGACCTCTGGTGTTCAGTGTTCACTGATTGTGACTATGGCACCTCTACTCCTCACTGGACCTCTGGTGTTCAGTGTTCACTGATTGTGACTATGGCACCTCTACTCCTCACTGGACCTCTGGTGTTCAGTGTTCATTGATTGTGACTGTGGCACCTCTACTCCTCACTGGACCCCTGGTGTTCAGTGTTCACTGATTGTGACTATGGCACCTCTACTCCTCACTGGACCTCTGGTGTTCAGTGTTCTCTGATTGTGACTATGGCACCTCTACTCCTCACTGGACCTCTGGTGTTCAGTGTTCACTGATTGTGACTATGGCACCTCTACTCCTCACAGGACCTCTGGTGTTCAGTGTTCACTGATTGTGACTATGGCACCTCTACTCCTCACTGGACCTCTGGTGTTCAGACAGTGTTCACTGATTGTGACTATGGCACCTCTACTCCTCACTGGACCTCTGGTGTTCAGTGTTCACTGATTGTGACTATGGCACCTCTACTCCTCACTGGACCTCTGGTGTTCAGTGTTCACTGATTGTGACTATGGCACCTCTACTCCTCACTGGACCTCTGGTGTTCAGTGTTCACTGATTGTGACTATGGCACCTCTACTCCTCACTGGACCTCTGGTGTTCAGTGTTCACTGATTGTGACTATGGCACCTCTACTCCTCACTGGACCTCTGGTGTTCAGTGTTCACTGATTGTGACTATGGCACCTCTACTCCTCACTGGACCTCTGGTGTTCAGACAGTGTTCACTGATTGTGACTATGGCACCTCTACTCCTCACTGGACCTCTGGTGTTCAGTGTTCACTGATTGTGACTATGGCACCTCTACTCCTCACTGGACCTCTGGTGTTCAGTGTTCACTGATTGTGACTATGGCACCTCTACTCCTCACTGGACCTCTGGTGTTCAGTGTTCACTGATTGTGACTATGGCACCTCTACTCCTCACTGGACCTCTGGTGTTCAGTGTTCACTGATTGTGACTATGGCACCTCTACTCCTCACTGGACCTCTGGTGTTCAGTGTTCACTGATTGTGACTATGGCACCTCTACTCCTCACTGGACCTCTGGTGTTCAGTGTTCACTGATTGTGACTATGGCACCTCTACTCCTCACTGGACCTCTGGTGTTCAGTGTTCACTGATTGTGACTATGGCACCTCTACTCCTCACTGGACCTCTGGTGTTCAGTGTTCACTGATTGTGACTATGGCACCTCTACTCCTCACTGGACCTCTGGTGTTCAGTGTTCACTGATTGTGACTATGGCACCTCTACTCCTCACTGGACCTCTGGTGTTCAGTGTTCACTGATTGTGACTATGGCACCTCTACTCCTCACTGGACCTCTGGTGTTCAGACAGTGTTCACTGATTGTGACTATGGCACCTCTACTCCTCACTGGACCTCTGGTGTTCAGTGTTCACTGATTGTGACTATGGCACCTCTACTCCTCACTGGACCTCTGGTGTTCAGTGTTCACTGATTGTGACTATGGCACCTCTACTCCTCACTGGACCTCTGGTGTTCAGTGTTCACTGATTGTGACTATGGCACCTCTACTCCTCACTGGACCTCTGGTGTTCAGTGTTCACTGATTGTGACTATGGCACCTCTACTCCTCACTGGACCTCTGGTGTTCAGTGTTCACTGATTGTGACTATGGCACCTCTACTCCTCACTGGACCTCTGGTGTTCAGTGTTCACTGATTGTGACTATGGCACCTCTACTCCTCACTGGACCTCTGGTGTTCAGTGTTCACTGATTGTGACTATGGCACCTCTACTCCTCACTGGACCTCTGGTGTTCAGTGTTCACTGATTGTGACTATGGCACCTCTACTCCTCACTGGACCTCTGGTGTTCAGTGTTCACTGATTGTGACTATGGCACCTCTACTCCTCACTGGACCTCTGGTGTTCAGTGTTCACTGATTGTGACTATGGCACCTCTACTCCTCACTGGACCTCTGG
Source organism: Procambarus clarkii (assembly GCF_040958095.1). Lineage (NCBI taxonomy): Eukaryota > Metazoa > Arthropoda > Malacostraca > Decapoda > Cambaridae > Procambarus > Procambarus clarkii. The sequence goes on from NC_091163.1 coordinate 38,594,725, forward strand.
TGTTCAGTGTTCACTGATTGTGACTATGGCACCTCTACTCCTCACTGGACCTCTGGTGTTCAGTGTTCACTGATTGTGACTATGGCACCTCTACTCCTCACTGGACCTCTGGTGTTCAGTGTTCACTGATTGTGACTATGGCACCTCTACTCCTCACTGGACCTCTGGTGTTCAGTGTTCACTGATTGTGACTATGGCACCTCTACTCCTCACTGGACCTCTGGTGTTCAATGTTCACTGATTGTGACTATGGCACCTCTACTCCTCACTGGTTCTATTCTACACTTCCTTCCGTGTCTCTCGCTCCAGTATGGTGTTATTCTACTGTGTAAATTTGGGACCTGGTCCTCCAGTACCTTACTTTCAGTGAGGTAAGAAAAGTCTCATACAAGCCTCACAGTAGCCTCCCTGTAACATACACCACACAGTAGCCTCCCTGTAACATACAGGCCACACAGTAGCCTCCCTGTAACATACAAGCCACACAGTAGCCTCCCTGTAACATACAAGCCACACAGTAGCCTCCCTGTAACATACAGTAGCCTCCCTGTAACATACAGGCCTCACAGTAGCCTCCCTGTAACACACAGTAGCCTCCCTGTAACATACAAGCCTCACAGTAGGCTCCCTGTAACGTACAGTAGCCTCCCTGTAACATACAGGCCTCACAGTAGCCTCCCTGTAACATACAAGCCTCACAGTAGCCTCCCTGTAACACACAGTAGCCTCCCTGTAACATACACCAGACAGTAGCCTCCCTGTAACATACACCACACAGTAGCCTCCCTGTAACATACACCACACAGTAGCCTCCCTGTAACATACAGGCCTCACAGTAGCCTCCCTGTAACACACACCACACAGTAGCCTCCCTGTAACACACACCACACAGTAGCCTCCCTGTAACATACACCACACTGTAGCCTCCCTGTAACATACAGGCCACACAGTAGCCTCCCTGTAACATACACCACACAGTAGCCTCCCTGTAACACACACCACACAGTAGCCTCCCTGTAACATACAGGCCACACAGTAGCCTCCCTGTAACATACACCACACAGTAGCCTCCCTGTAAAACACACCACACAGTAGCCTCCCTGTAACACACACCACACAGTAGCCTCCCTGTAACACACACCACACAGTAGCCTCCCTGTAACACACACCACACAGTAGCCTCCCTGTAACATACACCACACAGTAGCCTCCCTGTAACATACAGGCCACACAGTAGATTCCCTGTAACATACAGGCCACATAGTAGCCTCCCTGTAACATACACCACACAGTAGCCTCCCTGTAACATACAGGCCACACAGTAGCCTCCCTGTAACACACACCACACAGTAGCCTCCCTGTAACATACACCACACAGTAGCCTCCCTGTAACATACACCACACAATAGCCTCCCTGTAACATACACCACACAGTAGCCTCCCTGTAACACACACCACACAGTAGCCTCCCTGTAACACACACCACACAGTAGCCTCCCTGTAACATACAGGCCACACAGTAGCCTCCCTGTAACACACACCACACAATAGCCTCCCTGTAACATACACCACACAGTAGCCTCCCTGTAACATACAGGCCACACAGTAGCCTCCCTGTAACATACAGGCCACACAGTAGCGTCCCTGTAACACACACCACACAGTAGCCTCCCTGTAACATACAGGCCACACAGTAGCCTCCCTGGAACATACAGGCCACACAGTTGCCTCCCTGTAACATACACCACACAGTAGCCTCCCTGTAACATACAGGCCACACAGTAGCCTCCCTGAAACACACACCACACAGTAGCCTTCCTGTAACATACAGGCCACACAGTAGCCTCCCTGTAACATACACCACACAGTAGCCTCCCTGTAACATACACCACACAGTAGCCTCCCTGTAACATACACCACACAGTAGCCTCCCTGTAACACACACCACACAGTAGCCTCCCTGTAACATACAGGTCACACAGTAGCCTCCCTGTAACACACACCACACAGTAGCCTCCCTGTAACATACAGGTCACACAGTAGCCTCCCTGTAACACACACCACACAGTAGCCTCCCTGTAACACACACCACACAGTAGCCTCCCTGTAACACACACCACACAGTAGCCTCCCTGTAACACACACCACACAGTAGCCTCCCTGTAACACACACCACACAGTAGCCTCCCTGTAACACACACCACACAGTAGCCTCCCTGTAACACACACCACACAGTAGCCTCCCTGTAACACACACCACACAGTAGCCTCCCTGTAACACACACCACACAGTAGCCTCCCTGTAACATACACCACACAGTAGCCTCCCTGTAACACACACCACACAGTAGCCTCGCTGTAACACACACCACACAGTAGCCTCCCTGTAACACACAGTAGCCTCCCTGTAACACACAGTAGCCTCCCTGTAACACACAGTAGCCTCCCTGTAACACACACCACACAGTAGCCTCCCTGTAACACAGTGTAGCCTCCCTGTAACACACACCACACAGTAGCCTCCCTGTATCATACAGGCCTCACAGTAGCCTCCCTGTAACACACACCACACAGTAGCCTCCCTGTAACACACACCACACAGTAGCCTCCCTGTATCATACAGGCCTCACAGTAGCCTCCCTGTAACACACAGTAGCCTCCCTGTAACACACACCACACAGTAGCCTCCCTGTATCATACAGGCCTCACAGTAGCCTCCCTGTAACACACACCACACAGTAGACTCCCTGTAACACACACCACAGTAGCCTCCCTGTAACATACAGGTCACACAGTAGCCTCCCTGTAACACACACCACACAGTAGCCTCCCTGTAACACACACCACACAGTAGCCTCCCTGTATCATACAGGCCTCACAGTAGCCTCCCTGTAACACACACCACACAGTAGCCTCCCTGTAACATACAGGTCACACAGTAGCCTCCCTGTAACACACATCACACAGTAGCCTCCCTGTAACACACACCACACAGTAGCCTCCCTGTATCATACAGGCCTCACAGTAGCCTCCCTGTAACACACACCACACAGTAGCCTCCCTGTAACACACACCACACAGTAGCCTCCCTGTAGCATACAGGCCTCACAGTAGCCTTCCTGTAACAGACACCACACAGTAGCCTCCCTGTAACATACACCACACTGTAGTCTCCCTGTAACATACAGGGCTCACAGTAGCCTCCCTGTAACACACAGTAGCCTCCCTGTAACATACAGGCCACACAGTAGCCTCCAAGTAACATACAGGCCACACAGTAGCCTCCCTGTAACATACAGGGCTCATAGTAGCCTCCCTGTAACACACAGTAGCCTCCCTGTAACATACAGGCCACACAGTAGCCTCCAAGTAACATACAGGCCACACAGTAGCCTCCCTGTAACATACAGGGCTCATAGTAGCCTCCCTGTAACACACAGTAGCCTCCCTGTAACACACAGTAGCCTCCCTGTAACACACAGTAGCCTCCCTGTAACACACAGTAGCCTCCCTGTAACATACAGTAGCCTCCCTGTATCACACAGTAGCCTCCCTGTAACACACAGTAGCCTCTCTGTAACACACAGTAGCCTCCCTGTAACACACAGTAGCCTCCCTGTAACACACAGTAGCCTCCCTGTAACACACAGTAGCCTCCCTGTAACACACAGTAGCCTCCCTGTAACACACAGTAGCCTCCCTGTAACATACAGGCCACACAGTAGCCTCCCTGTAACATACAGGGCTCATAGTAGCCTCCCTGTAACATACAGTAGCCTCCCTGTAACACACAGTAGCCTCCCTGTAACATACAGGGCTCATAGTAGCCTCCCTGTAACATACAGGGCTCATAGTAGCCTCCCTGTAACACACAGTAGCCTCCCTGTAACACACAGTAGCCTCCCTGTAACACACAGTAGCCTCCCTGTAACATACAGTAGCCTCCCTGTAACACACAGTAGCCTCCCTGTAACACACAGTAGCCTCCCTGTAACATACAGTAGCCTCCCTGTAACATACAGTAGCCTCCCTGTAACATACAGTAGCCTCCCTGTAACACACAGTAGCCTCCCTTTAACATACAGGCCACACAGTAGCCTCCCTGTAACATACAGTAGCCTCCCTGTAACATACAGTAGCCTCCCTGTAACACACAGTAGCCTCCCTGTAACACACAGTAGCCTCCCTGTAACATACAGGCCACACAGTAGCCTCCCTGTAACATACAGGGCTCACAGTAGCCTCCCTGTAACACACAGTAGCCTCCCTGTAACACACAGTAGCCTCCCTGTAACATACAGGCCACACAGTAGCCTCCCTGTAACATACAGGGCTCACAGTAGCCTCCCTGTAACACACAGTAGCCTCCCTGTAACATACAGTAGCCTCCCTGTAACACACATTAGCCTCCCTGTAACACACAGTAGCCTCCCTGTAACACACAGTAGCCTCCCTGTAACACACAGTAGCCTCCCTGTAACATACAGGCCTCACAGTAGCCTCCCTGTAACACACAGTAGCCTCCCTGTAACATACAGGCCACACAGTAGCCTCCCTGTAACATACAGGCCACACAGTAGCCTCCCTGTAACATACAAGCCACACAGTAGCCTCCCTGTAACATACAGTAGCCTCCCTGTAACGTACAGGCCTCACAGTAGCCTCCCTGTAACACACAGTAGCCTCCCTGTAACATACAAGCCTCACAGTAGCCTCCCTGTAACATACAGGCCACACAGTAGCCTCCCTGTAACATACAGGCCACACAGTAGCCTCCCTGTAACATACAAGCCACACAGTAGCCTCCCTGTAACATACAGTAGCCTCCCTGTAACATACAGGCCTCACAGTAGCCTCCCTGTAACACACAGTAGCCTCCCTGTAACATACAAGCCTCACAGTAGGCTCCCTGTAACGTACAGTAGCCTCCCTGTAACATACAGGCCTCACAGTAGCCTCCCTGTAACACACAGTAGCCTCCCTGTAACATACAAGCCTCACAGTAGCCTCCCTGTAACACACAGTAGCCTCCCTGTAACATACAAGCCTCACAGTAGCCTCCCTGTAACACACAGTAGCCTCCCCGTAACATACAAGCCTCACAGTAGCCTCCCTGTAACATACAGGCCACACAGTAGCCTCCCTGTAACATACAGGCCCCACAGTAGCCTCCCTGTAACATACATGCCACACAGTAGCCTCCCTGTAACATACAAGCCACACAGTAGCCTCCCTGTAACATACAAGCCACACAGTAGCCTCCCTGTAACATACAAGCCTCACAGTAGCCTCCCTGTAACACACAGTAGCCTCCCTGTAACATACAGGCCACACAGTAGCCTCCCTGTAACATACAAGCCACACAGTAGCCTCCCTGTAACATACAAGCCACACAGGAGCCTCCCTGTAACATACAAGCCTCACTATACACATGTATGAGGTTCATACACACATGAGGGTCTCATAGTGCAGTATGAGGCGTGTCCAAGTCAGGTATAAGGACACAGGAACTAGTATAAGGCAGAGGGAAGTAGGAAGCTAATGAGGGCCTGGGGGAGGGGGGGGGCGGGGACACTTAAGAGCTTAAGGTCGAGGTGAGTACCTTCTCAAGAGCCCTTAAGCTCACTCAAGCTTTCACTCTCATTGCCTCCTGCGGCTTCTATATGTACAGGAAGTGTCTCACAAATGCCAACACCTAACATATATATATATATATATATATATATATATATATATATATATATATATATATATATATATATACATACACACACACAACCTTCTCTGTCCCCTCGTCCTCCCCACCATTCCTCACTCCCTCGTCCCCTCGTCCTCCCCACCATTCCTCACTCCCTCGTCCCCTCGTCCTCCCCACCATCCCTCACTCCCCCGTCCCCTCGTCCTCCCCACCATCCCTCACTCCCTCGTCCCCTCGTCCTCCCCACCATTCCCCACTCCCTCGTCCCCTCGTCCTCCCCACTCCCTCGTCTGATGATCAAATGATCTGATGTTCCCATCAGAAAATTGGAAATATAAAGTGATCTGAGGCTAGATTAACGAAGTAGTTACACAAACACTTACGAACCTGAATATATTTTCACAATTTTTGGCGGCTTTGTTTACAATTATTAAACAGTTAATGAGCTCCCAAGCACCAGGAGGCTGTTTATAACAATAACAACAGTTGATTGGCAAGTTTTCATGCTTGTAAACTGTTTAATAAATGTAACCAAAGCCGTCAAAGATTGAGGAAAGATGTACAGGTTCGTATGTACTTGCGTAACTGCTTCGTGAATCTGGCCCCAGATTTTCCCATCACTGAAATATAAGAAAAAAGTTAAAAAAAACGATATAAAAAAGACTGAAAATAAAAAATTTAACTATACACGAAATGAACGGTATGGTAAACAACACAGCTCAATTCCAACACAGTGTCACGCAAAATAATTAAATCAAAATGAAAATAAGTCGAAATCTATGAAAATTTTATTTATCAGTGAAATCGGAAACACTGAAATGGAATCATAACATAATTAGTATAGCGTGTGTTGCTCTTACGTGCAACAGATGGCGCTGTTTTAAAAAAAAAAAAACATGTTTTTTACCTGTCACAGGTGAGGCATGCATACAGTAGGTATATATAAACACGCGCCTCTTCGAATGCAACATTGTGTCAAATTTTCAAAGCAAGCGGTGAAGAACTTTCGGAGATTAGCGGTTATGAACAAACGAACATATATATATATATATATATATATATATATATATATATATATATATATGCAATTGACGATCACAAAACACTGATCATTTTATGCGGAAAATCCACAGAGAAATATGAAATGAGGTGAACGTTTCGGCTTGTTAAAGCCTTTGTCAACACCAGTGTCTGGTGTTGACAAAGGCTTTAACAAGCCGAAACGTTCACCTCATTTCATATTTCTCTGTGGATTTTCCGCATATATATATATATATATATATATATATATATATATATATATATATATATATATATTATATATATATATATTGTGAAGGTACCGCTTTTGGTGCAATTGTAGAGACCCATAACCTCGGAGAAGAAGAAAAAGAGTATTCAGAGAAGACCTTGTGGATTCTCACTGAACACTTCAATATTTCCTCTCCTACCACACCAATTCCTCGTATACACACACACACACACACACACATACATACACACACACATATATATTTTTTTTTCATGTAAACTGTGTTACAGAAAAGGGGGTTACATAGAGGGTACAGAGATGGTTATCATAAGTTGTGGAGTACCTCAGATGGCGGGGCAGGAGTACTGTATACTCTGTGTATTCCCCCCCCCCCGCTCTGTATATCATACCACCAGTATACCTATACATACACAGAAGAGATGGCACGTTTCTCCTCACCTCATGCACCTGTTCACCTTCATGCATAGCGATGTTGAACTCTATTGACCATACGGCGCCAATTTTGAATGCAGATTACCTGAATATACCTGAGAGTCATTATCTCTAGTGGCCTCGACGGGGACAGGAAGCCCGCGTCTTACAGATACGAAACTTTGCCTTATCAGCCTTTCAACACCTCTTATCAGAGGACAGGTGATAATAGTTTACCTCACATTGACAATATGCAGGCAGACTGTCCCCATGAAGAGTGGCAGTCCGACCCCATACACCACACACCCGACCCCATACACCACACCCGACCCCATACACCACACCCGACCCCATACACCACACCCGACACCATACACCACACCCGACCCCATACACCACACACCCGACCCCATACACCACACACTCGACCCCATACACCACACCCGACACCATACACCACACACCCGACACCATACACCACACACCCGACACCATACACCACACACCCGACCCCATACACCACACCCGACCCCATACACCACACACCCGACCCCATACACTACACACCCGACCCCATACACCACACACCCGACCCCATACACCACACCCGACACCATACACCACACCCGACCCCATACACCACACACCCGACCCCATACACCACACACTCGACCCCATACACCACACCCGACACCATACACCACACACCCGACACCATACACCACACACCCGACCCCCCACACCATACACCACACACCCGACCCCATACACCACACCCGACCTCATACACTACACCCTACCCCATACACCACACACCCGACCCCACACACCACACACCCGACCCCATACACCACACACCCGACCCCATACACCACACCCGACCCCATACACCACACACCCGACCCCATACACCACACCCGACCCCATACACCACACACCCGACCTCATACACCACACACCCGACCCCACACACCATACACCCGACCCCATACACCACACCCGACCCCATACACCACACACCCGACCCCATACACCACACACCCGACCCCATACACCACACACCAGACCCCATACACAACACACCCGACCCCATACACCACACACCCGACACCCGACCCCATACACCACACACCCGACCCCATACACCACACACCCGACACCCGACCCCATACACCACACCCGACCCCATACACCACACCCGACCCCATACACCACACACCACCACACCCGACCCCATACACCACACAACACCACACCCGACCTCATACACCACACCCGACCCCATACACCACACACCCGACCCCATACACCATACACCCGACCCCATACACCACACACCCGACCCCATACACCACACACCCAACCCCATACACCACACACCCGACCCCATACACCACACCCGACCCCATACACCACACACCCGACCCCATGCATCACACCCGACCCCATACACCACACACACGACCCCATACACCACACACACGACCCCATACACCACACAACCGACCCCATACACCACACAACCGACCCCATACACCACACCCGACCCCATACACCACACACCCGACCCCATACACCACACACCTGACCCCATACACCACACACCTGACCCCATACACCACACACCCGACCCCATACACCACACACCCGACCCCATACACCACACACCTGACCCCATACACCACACACCCGACCCCATACACCACACACCCGACCCCATACACCACACCCGACCCCATACACCACACACACGACCCCATACACCACACACCCGACCCCATACACCACACCCGACCTCATACACCACACCCGACCCCATACACCACACACCCGACCCCATATACCACACCCGACCCCATACACCACACACCCGACCCCATACACCACACACCCGACCCCATACACCACACCCGACCTCATACACCACACCCGACCCCATACACCACACACCCGACCACATATACCACACACCCGACCCCATACACCACACACCCGACCCCATACACCACACACCTGACCCCATACACCACACACCTGACCCCATACACCACACACCTGACCCCATACACCATACACCCGACCCCATACACCACACACCTGACCCCATACACCACACACCTGACCCCATACACCACACCCGACCCCATACACCACACACCCGACCCATACACCACACACCCGACCCCATACACCACACACCCGACCCCATACACCACACACCTGACCCCATACACCACACACCTGACCCCATACACCACACCCGACCCCATACACCACACACCCGACCCCATACACCACACACCCGACCCCATACACCACACACCCGACCCCATACACCACACCCGACCCCATACACCACACACCTGACCCCATACACCACACACCCGACCCCATACACCACACACCCGACCCCATACACCACACACCTGACCCCATACCCCATACACCCGACCCCATACACCACACACCTGACCCCATACATCACACACCTGACCCTATACACCACACCCGACCCCATACACCACACACCCGACCCCATACACCACACACCCGACCCCATACACAACACACCCGACCCCATACACCACACACCCGACCCCATACACCACACCCGACCCCATACACCACACACCCGACCCCATACACCACACACCCGACCCCATACACCACACACCCGACCCCATACACCACACACCCGACCCCATACACCACACCCGACCCCATACACCACACACCTGACCCCATACACCACACACCCGACCCCATACACCACACACCTGACCCCATACACCACACCCGACCCCATACACCACACACCCGACCCCATACACCACACACCCGACCCCATACACCACACACCCGACCCCATACACCACACACCCGACCCCATACACCACACACCCGACCCCATACACCACACCCGACCCCATACACCACACATCCGACCCCATACACCACACACCCGACCTCATACACCACACCCGACCCCATACACCACACACCCGAACCCATACACCACACACCCGACCCCATACACCACACACCCGACCCCATACACCACACCCGACCCCATACACCACACACCTGACCCCATACACCACACACCCGACCCCATACACCACACACCCGACCCCATACACCACACACCTGACCCCATACCCCATACACCCGACCCCATACACCACACACCTGACCCCATACATCACACACCTGACCCTATACACCACACCCGACCCCATACACCACACACCCGACCCCATACACCACACACCCGACCCCATACACAACACACCCGACCCCATACACCACACACCCGACCCCATACACCACACCCGACCCCATACACCACACACCCGACCCCATACACCACACACCCGACCCCATACACCACACACCCGACCCCATACACCACACACCCGACCCCATACACCACACACCCGACCCCATACACCACACACCCGAACCCATACACCACACACCCGACCCCATACACCACACACCCGACCCCATACACCACACCCGACCCCATACACCACACACCTGATCCCATACACCACACACCCGACCCCATACACCACACACCTGACCCCATACACCACACACCCGACCCCATACACCACACACCCGACCCCATACACCACACCCGACCCCATACACCACACATCCGACCCCATACACCACACACCCGACCCCATACACCACACCCGACCCCATACACCACACACCTGACCCCATACACCACACACCCGACCCCATACACCACACACCTGACCCCATACCCCATACACCCGACCCCATACACCACACACCCGACCCCATACACCACCACACCCGACCCCATACACCACCACACCCGACCCCATACACCACACACCCGACCCCATACACCACACACCCGACCCCATACAACACACACCCGACCCCATACACCACACACCCGACCCCATACACCACACACCCGACCCCATACACCACACACCCGACCCCATACACCACACACCCGACCCCATACACCACACACCCGACCCCATACACCACACACCCGACCCCATACACCACACATCCGACCCCATACACCACACACCCGACCTCATACACCACACCCGAACCCATACACCACACACCCGAACCCATACACCACACACCCGACCCCATACACCACACACCCGACCCCATACACCACACACCGGACCCCATACACCACACACCCGACCCCATACACCACACACCCGACCCCATACACCACACACCCGACCCCATACACCACACACCCGACCCCATACACCACACACCCGACCCCATACACCACACACCCGACCCCATACACCACACCCGACCCCATACACCACACACCCGACCCCATACACCACACACCCGACCCCATACACCACACACCCGACCCCATACACCACACACCCGACCCCATACACCACACCCCGACCCCATACACCACACCCGACCCCATACACCACACACCCGACCCCATACACCACACACCCGACCCCATACACCACACACCCGACCCCATACACCACACCCGACCCCATACACCACACCCGACCCCATACACCACACACCCGACCCCATACACCACACACCCGACCCCATACACCACACCCGACCCCATACACCACACCCGACCCCATACACCACACCCGACCCCATACACCACACACCCGACCCCATACACCACACACCCGACCCCATACATCACAGACTGCGTCAACAATAACAACATCCGGGCAGAGTGAGAGTGAGAGAGTGAGAGAGGCAGAGAGTGAGAGAGAGCGGACACCTCCACCACAATATACTCACGGGTGTTGAACAAGTGGAGCCTCATGGCGGGCTGTGAGGTGTAGTGAGGCAGGACATGAGGCAGCAGTGTGAGGCAGGAGGAAGACGAGGCAGTAATCCCGGGTGAGGGAGGGAGGGAGCGCCTCACAACTCTCACAATGGCTCTCACCAGACTTGTGAGCGCCGCACCGCGCAACACACCCGCCCCTCACACACTCACACTCTACCCGATATAATTTACGCTAAATCACCTCACACTCGAAAAACTTTACATTTAATCCATTTCAATCATAGAAAACAGCTTTATATTACCAAATATGTAAAGTAACTCGTCCAATATTGTCATTAGGACCATAATATGGGCCCACACGCACGGGCCACCGCCAAAATATCACGCCGCGAAAGATTAGACGTGGAGGGCTGTCAACTCTGCAGGCTCGGGCCAGTATCCATATGGATTACCACGTCTTGTTATCCATCCCGGGCCCCTGGATGTGCTGGCCCCCTGGATGTGGTGGCCCCCTGGATGTGGTGGTCCCTAGATGTGGTGGCCCCTGGGTGTGGTGGCCCCCTGGATGTGGTGGCCCCTGGATGTGGTGGTCCCTGGATTTGGTGGCCCCTGGATGTGGTGGCCCATGGATGTGGTGGCCCCATGGATGTGCTGGCCCCCTGGGTGTGCTGGCCCCCTGGATGTGGTGGCCCCCTGGGTGTGGTGGCCCCCTGGATGTGGTGGCCCCCTGGATGTGGTGCGCCTTGGATGTTGTGGTCCCCTGGATGTGGTGGCCCCCTGGATGTGGTAGCCCCTGGATGTGGTGGCTCCTGGATGTGATGGCCACCTGGATGTGGTGGTCCCTGGATGTGGTGGTCCCCTGGATGTGGTGGCCCCTTGATGTGGTGGCCCCCTGGATGTGGTGGCCCCCTGGATGTGGTGGCCCCTTGATGTGGTGCCCCCCTGGATGTGGTGGCCCCTGGATGTGGTGGCCCCCTGGATGTGGTGGCCCCCTGGATGTGGTGGCCCCTGGATGTGGTGGCCCCCTGGATGTGGTGGCCCCTGGATGTGGTGGTCCCTGGATGTGGTGGTCCCTGGATGTGGTGGTCCCCTGGATGTGGTGGTCCCTGGATGTGGTGGTCCCTGGATGTGGTGGCCCCTGGATGTGGTGGCCCCTGGATGTGGTGGCCCCTGGATGTGGTGGCCCCTGGATGTGGTGGACCCCTGGATGTGGTGGACCCCTGGATGTGGTGGCCACTGGATGTGGTGGCCACTGGATGTGGTGGCCCCTGGATGTGGTGGCCCCTGGATGTGGTGGCCCCTGGATGTGGTGGCCCCTGGATGTGGTGGACCCCTGGATGTGGTGGCCACTGGATGTGGTGGCCACTGGATGTGGTGGCCCCTGGATGTGGTGGCCCCCTGGATGTGGTGGCCCCCTGGATGTGGTGGCCCCTGGATGTGGTGGCCCCCTGGATGTGGTGGCCCCTGGATGTGGTGGTCCCTGGATGTGGTGGTCCCTGGATGTGGTGGCCCCTGGATGTGGTGGTCCCTGGATGTGGTTGTCCCTGGATGTGGTGGTCCCTGGATGTGGTGGCCCCTGGATGTGGTGGCAACACGTGGCGAGGCAGCACATGGCGAGGCAGCACGTGGCGAGGCAGCACGTGGCGAGGCAGCATGTGGCGAGGCAGCACGTGGCGAGGCAGCATGTGGCGAGGCAGCATGTGGCGAGGCAGCACGTGGCGAGGCAGCACGTGGCGAGGCAGCACGTGGCGAGGCAGCATGTGGCGAGGCAGCATGTGGCGAGGCAGGACGTGGCGAGGCAGGACGTGGCGAGGCAGCACGTGGCGAGGCAGCACGTGGCGAGGCAGGACGTGGCGAGGCAGGACGTGGCGAGGCAGCACGTGGCGAGGCAGCATGTGGCGAGGCAGGACGTGGCGAGGCAGCACGTGGCGAGGCAGCATGTGGCGAGGCAGCATGTGGTGAGGCAGCACGTGGCGAGGCAGCACGTGGCGAGGCAGCATGTGGCGAGGCAGCATGTGGCGAGGCAGCACGTGGCGAGGCAGCACGTGGCGAGGCAGCACGTGGCGAGGCAGCACGTGGCGAGGCAGCATGTGGCGAGGCAGCATGTGGCGAGGCACGTGGCGAGGCATGTGGCGAGGCAGGACGTGGCGAGGCAGGACGTGGCGAGGCAGCATGTGGCGAGGCAGGACGTGGCGAGGCAGCATGTGGCGAGGCAGCACGTGGCGAGGCAGCATGTGGCGAGGCACGTGGCGAGGCAGCATGTGGCGAGGCAGGACGTGGCGAGGCAGCATGTGGCGAGGCAGCACGTGGCGAGGCAGCACGTGGCGAGGCAGCACGTGGCGAGGCAGCATGTGGCGAGGCAGCATGTGGCGAGGCAGCACGTGGCGAGGCAGCACGTGGCGAGGCAGCACGTGGCGAGGCAGCACGTGGCGAGGCAGCACGTGGCGAGGCAGCACGTGGCGAGGCAGCACGTGGCGAGGCAGCACGTGGCGAGGCAGCACGTGGCGAGGCAGCACGTGGCGAGGCAGCACGTGGCGAGGCAGCACGTGGCGAGGCAGCACGTGGCGAGGGCAGCATGTGGTGAGGCAGCACGTGGCGAGGCAGCACGTGGTGAGGCAGCACGTGGCGAGGCAGCACGTGACGAGACAGCACGTGGTGAGGCAGCACGTGGCGAGGCAGCACGTGGCGAGACAGCATGTGGCGAGGCAGCACGTGGCGAGGCAGCACGTGGTGAGGCAGCACGTGGCGAGGCAGCACGTGACGAGGCAGCACGTGGCGAGGCAGCATGTGGTGAGGCAGCACGTGGCGACGCAGCACGTGGCGAGGCAGCATGTGGTGAGGCAGCACGTGGCGAGGCAGCACGTGGCGAGGCAGCACGTGGTGAGGCAGCACGTGGCGAGGCAGCACGTGACGAAGCAGCACGTGGCGAGGCAGCACGTGGCGAGGCAGGACATGGCGAGGCAGAACGTGGCGAGGCAGCACGTGGCGAGGCAGCATGTGGCGAGGCAGCATGTGGCGAGGCAGCACGTGGCGAGGCAGCACGTGACGAGGCAGCAGGTGGTGAGGCAGTACGTGGCGAGGCAGCACGTGGCGAGACAGCATGTGGCGAGGCAGCACGTGGCGAGGCAGCACGTGGTGAGGCAGCACGTGGCGAGGCAGCACGTGGTGAGGCAGCACGTGGCGAGGCAGGACGTGGTGAGGCAGCACGTGGCGAGACAGCATGTGGCGAGGGAGCACGTGGCGAGGCAGCACGTGGCGAGGCAGCACGTGGCGAGGCAGCACGTGGCGAGGCAGCACGTGGCGAGGCAGGACATGGCGAGGCAGCACGTGGCGAGGCAGCACGTGGCGAGACAGCATGTGGCGAGGCAGGGCGTGGCGAGGCAGCACGTGGCGAGGCAGCACGTGGCGAGGCAGGACATGGCGAGGCAGCACATAGCGAGGCAGCACGTGGCGAGGCAGCACGTGGCGAGGCAGCACGTGGGCGAGGCAGCACGTGGCGAGGCAGCATGTGGCGAGGCAGCACATAGCGAGGCAGCACGTGGCGAGGCAGGACGTTTTTTACATATGATGAACGAGAGCGGATGATAAATGAATCAAAATATTAGGAGACTACGAGGCACTAACAAATAAAATTTAAAAACATACCCTGGGGGTAGAGACAGCCGTCGGAAAATTGAAAACACCCCGGCGCCTATGCCCGTGCGTTGGAAAAAGCAAAAAGCACGGGCATAGGCGCCATATCCACTACCTACGGCCCCCCCCCCCCCTGCCTCCCCTTCTACTGAAGACCGACCCACCAACACCCCACACAGCCCCCTGTAACAGTGCAGGTATTTTGCACTTTTCATGTTACTATTGTGAGTTGTAATTGTGGGTAGGTGTGTGCGTGTGTGTGAGGAGCGAGATGGTACGAGTGAGGTGTTGACTAGCTTGAATCGGCTGACATTGTAGTACATAGGTTGGTAAGGGCTAGCTTGGCCTGTCCCAGTCCTTATCAGGGCATGAGGAAGAGTACACAGCTTGCCCATGTTGGGAGTGGCTGGTAGATTCAGTTAGTGACCAGCTGCCACAGAGGGAAGGTCACCAGCCAGTCTCTCCTGCAATCTTCACCCTAGGTGGGTGCCAGTTACCCCTAGGGTGCAGCTATCTGCATGAGAGGTAAGAGCCACTGTTGTTTGATTGACCAGGGTGTCTTAAGGTGTCTTAGTGGTGACCAGCTAGTGGAGTCCATTTAGCCATGTATGGTGTGGGTGATCCCCCCTTTTAATTAGGTCAATATTGTGTTAAATAATAGGATGGCAAAATGTTAAATAGTAAGAACTAGTATTCAATTACTGGACATTGAAGTAATTTGATTCAATAAATGTCTATGTGTAGAATGACAAATTTGACTTTTGTTCAGTCCTCTTTGTGAATCAATGTCCGCTCCAGTAAGAGTTAAGCCTAGAGATAACTAGATGAACAAGTGAGCTATTAAGCAGTGTTCCTGTCGCATTGTTTAAGTGGAATTAAGATTTAGTTTGCAAATGCAACCCGTTCTCGCAAATTTAATAAGTCAATATTGACTTATTAGTTGCGGGCATAGGTGACATACTAAACATAATAGTTTCCCTTGAAAAGCTTCATAGAAAACACCGACTTTACCTAACCTACTTAGTATGTTAAAATAAGTATCTTATAGCTTCGTAATTACAATTGTTACTTAACCTATTATAGGTATAGGCTAGGTAATAATTGTAATTACGAAGAAATAAGATGCTTATCTTAACATACTAAGTAGGTTAGGTAAGGTCGGTGTTTCTATGAAGCTTTTCAAGGGAAACTATTATGTTAAGTATGTCACCTATGCACATATTTAATAAGTCAATATTGACTTATTAAATTTGCGAGAACGGGTTGGCAAATGACCGGTGGTGGCAGCTTGAATATATTAGCAAGTAAAATTAACATCAGTATAACATCATTCATTAGTATAACTTACATCGATAAAACAGTTAACTCTCCCCACTCCTTTAATTCCCTCTACCTCCTCCACCTTCTCCTTCCTTCTCTCCCTCCTGCCTCCCCTCTTCCTGTTCGCTCCCCGTTTTCTATTCCCGCTCGCCTCTCTCTACCTCAGTTCCTGCCTCAACCTCTCCCATGTCTGTCCCCTCTCTTCTCTTTTCCTCCTCCCCTCCTTCTTCCTTTATTTTGCTTTACTTGACTTACTTTACTTCCTGCCCCTCCCCTGGTTACACCCCCACAGCCCCCCCCCATCGCCCCCTACAGCCCCCCTACAACCTCCCCCCCCACATAGGCAAATGGGTAACCATTATAATTTTTAATATTTCATAATTTGTCGTCTTCTTCCTTATTGTTTGGCGGGAATTACAACTGAGCCAACCTCTTGTTTAGCTAGTACTGGGTTGTAACTATGTACTGCACCGTAGTACAAACACTGGCGTAATGGCAATTAGATATTAGATTTAGTACTATTCACTTTGTAGTAAAAAAATATTTGAATCATAATCTTACAAAACAAACTTATTTCTAGGCCTAGTATACCTAAATATTTCTAGTATTTTATACTAGTAAAGAAATACTAGTATACCTAGTATTTCTAGGCCTAAATAATACATATATGTATTATTTAGGCCTCAGTGTGTGTTAGGCCTAGGAGGGTTAGGTTGCCTTTGCAACATAAATACAAAACCTTTTCCGGTTTGTCCAAATTCAACAGTAACAATTTCTACTTTCTAATTGTCCATTACGTCATATATGTACTCTGCTCTCATCGTTACTATATGTACTAACTAAACAGGAGGGTGTGCTGAAGTCACCCCCACAACCACATGCATGTTTCTCACTGTTGGTATTCCATGTACGTACTCTTGCTGGTCGGATTTATCTGCTAATTTTACTTCTTCAAAACTTCAGTGTAGGTGTAGCGACGGGTCAATGCCTCCTTCCCCTACTCTGTTCACCCTATTTCTCCTTATAATATAATATCAAAGTGGAAAGATTACATTTCCTATAACTTGTCAGTTTTGTTTCTGTGATTGCAATAATATGTGGATGTCAGTTTGTTTCTGTGATTGCAATAATGTGGGGATGTTTTCCCCGTCAGTCTTTCCTGCCCCTGTGTACGTACGTACGTTACCATTTACTATTGAAAGGGTCTCGATAGTACAGGCGGGCTCGTTCTCAACCCACAATTGAGAATTCCCAGGCCGATTTTTGGGTGGAACAGAAATGGTTAGGCACATTTCTTCACCGAATGCCTCTGTTCACCTTGCAGTAAGTTAGGTACTCAGGAGTTAGTCAGCTTGTTGTGGGAAATTTTACCACTATATCTAATAATCATCTAAGGAATGTATAATTTCTATATTATATCTATATCATATCAAAATCATAATCTAAATCGTATCAAAATCATAACAGAATCATAACAAAATCATATTAGAATCATTATAGATTCATTATACAGCTTGATCCTAGATGACAATGCCACTTGGATCACGTACGCCATAGAGCCCTATAGATGCCTACGTGACTTTGTGCATGATCTCTCAAGGATCCAGAAGCTTCTAGAAGGATTTTCTTAATTAAAGAACTATTGAAACATTAATCACTTCCGGCAGGGATTATAATCGAATCCCTAATAAGAAACAGTGGTACTATCAAGTACTATTTATAATCTTTAAATTCCTATATCTAATTATATTATAATCACATCTTCACTCAATCATAAGTCTAGACTGTAAAAATAATCAATCAATATTCATAGAAGGCTACTGTGCTCAGGGCGATGCTGGGAGAGAAGTGCCCAACACACCCGCGGCACTTCGCGTTTGTTGACAAAACAGTGAACAGTGACGGATCCTTAGCGAACATTATTTGGCTTCAGGACACCTTATCTAATAACTTTATCACAGTGAATACTCTCTAGAACTGGGGGAGTACCTGGACAAGTAAAATCCCTAGACATTTATATCTATAAGTGTAGAGTGGAGCACACAGTGACTTGGCTCCACCTTCACCATCAACCCTCATCTTTTGCAACGCAGTTAAAGAAAAATCAGGTAGCAACGCTACTAGTACATCATACAGCAATGCTGTGATATAAATATCGTGCCTAAACTCGTGACAAGAGAGTTATCAAGTCTGGCACACTTGTCAGACAGGCACCCGGCAAGCAGAGAAGTATATTGAGGTTATTTTGGTATATAGTTGGCCAATTGTATGCTTGTGTGACTTTAATATTCTATAAGTCTGTCTGTCGGTTATAAAGCGAGGCAACGCCTCATATCTCAGTAAGTTTATTTATATAGTAGGGCAGCAGTAGAATTTTTATCCAAGCACTAGACCTCATGAGTGTCCATTATGTGAGAAAGATTCAGCCGCAATAAGTAAATAAGACCTCATAAGTGTCCATGGTGTTGGAAGAGATTCAGTCAAGCTGATCTGTACCTAGTCATATAAATTGAATATAAATACATTGCAATATATACTTGAATATATAAATTAAGTTAACAATTGCTGGCTTAGTTATTTTATAAGTTATCAAATAAGTTCATTAATTGAATATAATTTCTTTTACTTAGTTAACAGTACTTAGACTACATTTAAAGTCAATTTATTATACTTTTACAATTTATAATTGTTGTTTATAGTATAAGAACATATTGGCTGTTAATAGTTATGGTGCTAGGCTAGACTATATATGTTTAAATCCCTGATTTAAAACAGAGCCAGTGTTCAGCATAGAACTGAATTTATTATAATAATAATAATAATTTTTATTTAGGCAAAGGTACATACATAAAGAGATTTTACAAAGTTTGTTGGCTTTATAGATAGAGCTAGTACATACAATGCCTAAAGCCACTATTACGCAAAGCGTTTCGGGCAGAAATCTAATCTAATATATCAGAAATCTAAATCTAATATTTCGGGCAGAAATATTAAATCTTATCCTTGTATAAAATACAAGCTGAATGTGAGAATCCCTGTCTACAGGTGGACTGGAACTTCTATCAACTAATTCATTCACCCCAACTGTCCCTTACAGCCACAATCTGTCATTAAAAAAAGAGGAGCTAGGATTTACAACCCTAGCTAGAGATTTTAGTTGAATTAATTTGCAGACAGTAATTTTTTAATGTAGTTCAGTACAAGTCCCTGGTAGTCTCCTCTTATATCAATCCTAGCAGGTTTTTCCCACAGTTGCATCCTGGGGGGGGGGGCAGTAAGTCGAGGTGGGAAGGGGGGGGGGGGAAGGATATTCTCGATAAATTCAGTGGTATTTACTAGTAACCGCCCCATCTGAAACACCCTCGTAGAAGCATAAGAGATGTTTATAAATATTTAGAAAATGTATAACAAGAAAGAATTTGAATAAATATGAAAGTGGAAGAAAGAAGAGGAGTGCAGAGGAATGAAGGAGCTGGAGAAACTACGAGAGCTGTGATAATTTTAGTCAAATGAGAATCAGAAGGAAGGACGGAGATCATTGTGAAGTAACTTGTCAACTGAACTTGTACCTGTACAGGTCCCCTTCTACTGGTGGTGGGGTCCACCAGGTCCCCTTCTACTGGTGGTGGGGTCCACCAGGTCCCCTTCTACTGGTGGTGGGGTCCACCAGGTCCCCTTCTACTGGTGGTGGGGTCCACCAGGACCCCTTCTACTGGTGGTGGGGTCCACCAGGTCCCCTTCCACTGGTGGTGGGGTCCACCAGGTCCCCTTCTACTGGTGGTGGGTCCACCAGGTCCCCTTCTACTGGTGGTGGGGTCCACCAGGTCCCCTTCTACTGGTGGTGGGGTCCACCAGGTCCCCTTCCACTGGTGGTGGA
>NC_091163.1:38618740-38621240 GCF_040958095.1 Procambarus clarkii
AACCTAACCTAACCTAACCTAACCTAACCTAACCTAACCTAACCTAACCTAACCTAACCTAACCTAACCTAACCTAACCTAACCTAACCTAACCTAACCTAACCTAACCTAACCTAACCTAACCTAACCTAACCTAACCTAACCTAACCTAACCTAACCTAACCTAACCTAACCTAACCTAACCTAACCTAACCTAACCTAACCTAACCTAACCTAACCTAACCTAACCTAACCTAACCTAACCTAACCTAACCTAACCTAACCTAACCTAACCTAACCTAACCTAACCTAACCTAACCTAACCTAACCTAACCTAACCTAACCTAACCTAACCTAACCTAACCTAACCTAACCTAACCTAACCTAACCTAACCTAACCTAACCTAACCTAACCTAACCTAACCTAACCTAACCTAACCTAACCTAACCTAACCTAACCTAACCTAACCTAACCTAACCTAACCTAACCTAACCTAACCTAACCTAACCTAACCTAACCTAACCTAACCTAACCTAACCTAACCTAACCTAACCTAACCTAACCTAACCTAACCTAACCTAACCTAACCTAACCTAACCTAACCTAACCTAACCTAACCTAACCTAACCTAACCTAACCTAACCTAACCTAACCTAACCTAACCTAACCTAACCTAACCTACCTAACCTAACCTAACCTAACCTAACCTAACCTAACCTAACCTAACCTAACCTAACCTAACCTAACCTAACCTAACCTAACCTAACCTAACCTAACCTAACCTAACCTAACCTAACCTAACCTAACCTAACCTAACCTAACCTAACCTAACCTAACCTAACCTAACCTAACCTAACCTAACCTAACCTAACCTAACCTAACCTAACCTAACCTAACCTAACCTAACCTAACCTAACCTAACCTAACCTAACCTAACCTAACCTAACCTAACCTAACCTAACCTAACCTAACCTAACCTAACCTAACTAACCTAACCTAACCTAACCTAACCTAACCTAACCTAACCTAACCTAACCTAACCTAACCTAACCTAACCTAACCTAACCTAACCTAACCTAACCTAACCTAACCTAACCTAACCTAACCTAACCTAACCTAACCTAACCTAACCTAACCTAACCTAACCTAACCTAACCTAACCTAACCTAACCTAACCTAACCTAACCTAACCTAACCTAACCTAACCTAACCTAACCTAACCTAACCTAACCTAACCTAACCTAACCTAACCTAACCTAACCTAACCTAACCTAACCTAACCTAACCTAACCTAACCTAACCTAACCTAACCTAACCTAACCTAACCTAACCTAACCTAACCTAACCTAACCTAACCTAACCTAACCTAACCTAACCTAACCTAACCTAACCTAACCTAACCTAACCTAACCTAACCTAACCTAACCTAACCTAACCTAACCTAACCTAACCTAACCTAACCTAACCTAACCTAACCTAACCTAACCTAACCTACCTAACCTAACCTAACCTAACCTAACCTAACCTAACCTAACCTAACCTAACCTAACCTAACCTAACCTAACCTAACCTAACCTAACCTAACCTAACCTAACCTAACCTAACCTAACCTAACCTAACCTAACCTAACCTAACCTAACCTAACCTAACCTAACCTAACCTAACCTAACCTAACCTAACCTAACCTAACCTAACCTAACCTAACCTAACCTAACCTAACCTAACCTAACCTAACCTAACCTAACCTAACCTAACCTAACCTAACCTAACCTAACCTAACCTAACCTAACCTAACCTAACCTAACCTAACCTAACCTAACCTAACCTAACCTAACCTAACCTAACCTAACCTAACCTAACCTAACCTAACCTAACCTAACCTAACCTAACCTAACCTAACCTAACCTAACCTAACCTAACCTAACCTAACCTAACCTAACCTAACCTAACCTAACCTAACCTAACCTAACCTAACCTAACCTAACCTAACCTAACCTAACCTAACCTAACCTAACCTAACCTAACCTAACCTAACCTAACCTAACCTAACCTAACCTAACCTAACCTAACCTAACCTAACCTAACCTAACCTAACCTAACCTAACCTAACCTAACCTAACCTAACCTAACCTAACCTAACCTAACCTAACCTAACCTAACCTAACCTAACCTAACCTAACCTAACCTAACCTAACCTAACCTAACCTAACCTAACCTAACCTAACCTAACCTAACCTAACCTAACCTAACCTAACCTAACCTAACCTAACCTAACCTAACCTAACCTAACCTAACCTAACCTAACCTAACCTAACCTAACCTAACCTAACCTAACCTAACCTAACCTAACCTAACCTAACCTAACCTAACCTAACCTAACCTAACCTAACCTAACCTAACCTAACCTAACCTAACCTAACCTAACCTAACCTAACCTAACCTAACCTAACCTAACCTAACCTAACCTAACCTAACCTAACCTAACCTAACCTAACCTAACCTAACCTAACCTAACCTAAC
>NC_091163.1:38626240-38658740 GCF_040958095.1 Procambarus clarkii
GCTACAAAGTAGCGAAAGTAGCCCAATTTTGGGCTACAAAGTAGCGAAAGTAGCCCAATTTTGGGCTACAAAGTAGCGAAAGTAGCCCAATTTTGGGCTACAATGTAGCGAAAGTAGCCCAATTTTGCGAAATTTTTGCGCAATTTTTGCGCAATTTTAGCGAAAGTTAGCAATAGCAATTTTTGGGCTAAAAATCACGCTCAGGAGTCAAATTTCGGACATTTCAGACATTTTGAAAACTGCAGGGGAGTTTGGGCAAAATATGACCCATCGCTGTTTTCAGTAATTGGCCTATTTTCGGTATAAAAAATTCGTAATTTGAAACTGAAAATAGGTGCAGAGAGTCAGAATTCGGCTCAAAAATCACGCTCAGGAGTCAAATTTCGGACATTTCAGACATTTTGAAAACTGCAGGGGGGTTTGGGCAAAATATGACCCATCGCCGTTTTCAGTAATTGGCCTATTTTCGGTATAAAAAATTCGTAATTTGAAACTGAAAATAGGTGCAGAGAGTCAGAATTCGGCTCAAAAATCACGCTCAGGAGTCAAATTTCGGACATTTCAGACATTTTGAAAACTGCAGGGGGGTTTGGGCAAAATATGACCCATCGCCGTTTTCAGTAATTGGCCTATTTTCGGTATAAAAAATTCGTAATTTGAAACTGAAAATAGGTGCAGAGAGTCAGAATTCGGCTCAAAAATCACGCTCAGGAGTCAAATTTCCGACATTTCAGACATTTTGAAAACTGCAGGGGGGCTTGGGCAAAATATGACCCATCGCCGTTTTCAGTAATTGGCCTATTTTCGGTATAAAAAATTCGTAATTTGAAACTGAAAATAGGTGCAGAGAGTCAGAATTCGGCTCAAAAATCACGCTCAGGAGTCAAATTTCAGACATTTGGAAAACTGAAGGGGGGTTTGGGCAAAATATGACCCATCACCGTTCAACCCGTTCTCGCAAATTCGTAAAGTCAATATTGACTTATTAACTACGTGCATAGGTGATATACTAAACATAATAGATACCCTTAAAAAGATTCATAGAAAACACCAACCTTACCTAACATTGTTAGTATCTTAAGATAAGCATCTTATTGTTTCGTAATTACAATTATTACTTAACCTATACCTATAATAGGTTAGGTAATAATTGTAAATACGAAGCAATAAGATGCTTATCTTAACATACTAAGTAGGTTAGGTAAGGTCGGTGTTTTCTATGAATCTTTATAAGAGTATCTATTATGTTAAGTATGTCACCTATGCACATATTTAATAAGTCAATATTGACTTATTAAATTTGCGAGAACGGGTTGCACCGTTTTCAGTAATTGGCATATTTTCGGTATAAAAAATTCGTAATTTGAAACTGAAAATAGGTGCAGAGAGTCAGAATTCGGCTCAAAAATCACGCTCAGGAGTCAAATTTCCGACATTTCAGACATTTTGAAAACTGCAGGGGGGTTTGGGCAAAATATGACCCAAATATGACGCGCAATTTTTGACCGCTAGCGGCGAAAATCGACCGATTTTCGCTGCTAGCGGCCAAAAATCATGCTCTCCAGCGGCGCAATTCGCTCGATTTTTGCTCCCTACCAGCGAAAATTGCGCGATTTTCGCTGCTAGCGGCCAAAAATCGCGCGATTTTCGCCGCTGGAGGGCAAAAATCGGGCGATTTTCGCCGCTAGCAGCAAAAATCGCGCGATTTTCGCCGCTACCGGCCAAAAATCGGGCGATTTTCGCCGCTAGCGGCAAAAAACCGCGCGGTTTTCGCTGCTAGCGGACAAAAATCGCGCGATTTTCGCCGCTACCGGCCAAAAAACGCGCGATTTTCGCCGCTAGCGGCCAAAAACCGCGCGATTTTCGCTGCTACCGGCCAAAAATCATGCCCTCCAGTGGCGAAATTCGCTCGATTTTTGCCCACTACCGGTGAAAATCGCGCGATTTTCGCTGCTAGCGGCCAAAAACCGCGCGATTTTCGCTGCTAGCGGCCAATAATCGCGCGATTTTCGCCGGTAGCGGGCAAAAATCGGGCGAATTTCGCCGCTGGATGTCAAAAATCAGCCGATTTTCGCCGCTAGCAGTAAAAATCGCGCGGTTTTTTGCCGCTAGCGGTGAAAATCGCGCGATTTTTGGCCGGTAGCGGCGAAAATCGCGCGATTTTTGCCAGTCATCTGCGAAAATCGACCGATTTTTGGCCGCTAGCGGCGAAAATCACGCAATTTTTGCCCGCTACCGGCGAAAATCGCACGGTTTTTGGCCGCTAGCGGCGAAAACCGCGCGATTTTCGCGGCTAGCGGCCAAAAACCGTGCGATTTTCGCCGCTAGCGGCCAAAAAACGCGCGATTTTTGCCGGTAGCGGGAAAAAATCGGGTGAATTTCGCAGCTGTAGGGCAAAAATCGGGCGAATTTCGCCGCTGGAGGGCAAAAATCGCGCGGTTTTCGCCGCTAGCGGCAAAAAACCGCGCGGTTTTCGCTGCTAGCGGACAAAAACAGTGCGATTTTCTCCGCTACCGGCCAAAAACGCGCGATTTTCGCCGGTAGCGGAAAAAATCGAGCGAATTTCGCCGCTGGAGTGCAAAAATCAGGCGATTTTTGGCCGCTAGCGGCGAAAATCGCGCAATTTTTGGCCACTAGCGGCGAAAATTAAGCGATTTTGGCCGGTAGCGGCAAAAATCGCGCGATTTTTGCCCGCTAGCTGCGGCGAAAATCGCGCGATTTTCGCTGCTAGCGGCCAAAAACCGCGCGATTTTCGCTACTAGCGGCCAAAAACCGCGCGATTTTCGCTGCTAGCGGCCAAAAACAGTGCGATTTTCGCCGCTAGCGGCCAAAAATTGCGCAATTTTCGCCGGTAACGGGCAAAAATCTGGCGAATTTTGCCGCTGGAGGGCAAAAATTGGGCGTATTTCGCTGCTAGCGGCCAAAAACCGTGCGATTTTCGCTACTAGCGGCCAAAAACCGTGCGATTTTCGCTGCTAGCGGCCAAAAATCGCGCGATTTTCGCCGGTAGCGGGCAAAAATCGGGTGAATTTCGCCGCTTGAGGGCAAAAATCGGGCGAATTTCGCCGCTGGAGGGAAAAAATCGGGCGATTTTCGCCGCTAGCAGCAAAAATCGCGCGATTTTTGCCGCTACTGGCAAAAAACCGCGCGGTTTTCGCTGCTAGCGGCCAAAAAGCATGCGATATTCGCCACTACTGGCCAAAAAACGCGCGATTTTCGCCGGTAGCGGAAAAAATCGAGCGAATTTCGCCGCTGGAGGGCAAAAATCAGGCGATTTTTGGCCGATAGCGGCAAAAATCGCGCAGTTTTCGGCGGCTAGCGGCGAAAATTGCGCGATTTTGGCCGGTAGCGGCAAAAATCGCGCGATTTTTGCCCGCCAGCTGTGAAAATCGCATGGTTTTTGGCCGCTACCGGCGAAAATCGCGCGATTTTTGCCCGCCAGCTGCGAAAATCGACCGATTTTTGGCCGCTAGCGGCGAAAATCGGGCGAATTTCGCCGCTGGAGGGCCAAAATCGGGCGTATTTCGCCGCTAGAGGCCAAAAACCGCGCGATTTTCGCTGCTAGCGGCCAAAAACCGCGCGATTTTCGCTGCTATCGGCCAAAAACCGTGCGATTTTCGCCGCTAGCGGCCAAAAATCGCGCGATTTTCGCCGGTAGCGGGCAAAAATCGGGCGAATTTCGCCGCTGGAGGGCAAAAATCGGGTGATTTTTGCTGCTAGCGGCCAAAAACCGCGCGATTTTCGCAAGTAAAGGCCAAAAATAGCGCGATTTTCGCAAGTAAAGGCCAAAAATAGCGCGATTTTCGCCGCTAGCGGCCAAAAATCGTGCAAATTTCGCCGCTACCGGCCAAAAATCGCGCGATTTTCGCCGCTAGCGGCCAAAAATCATGCCCTCCAGCGGCGAAACTCGCTCGATTTTTGCCCACTACCGGTGAAAATCGCGCGATTTTCGCTGCTAGCGGCCAAAAACCGCGCGATTTTCGCTGTTATCGGCCAAAAACCGTGCGATTTTCGCCGCTAGCGGCCAAAAAACGCGCGATTTTCGCCGGTAGCGGGAAAAAATCGGGTGAATTTCGCAGCTGTAGGGCAAAAATCGGGCGAATTTCGCCGCTGGAGGGCAAAAATCGGGCGATTTTCGCCGCTACCGGCCAAAAATCGCGCGGTATTCGCCGCTAGCGGCAAAAAAACGCGCGGTTTTCGCTGCTAGCGGACAAAAACAGTGCGATTTTCTCCGCTACCGGCCAAAAACGCGCGATTTTCGCCGGTAGCGGAAAAAATCGAGCGAATTTCGCCGCTGGAGTGCAAAAATCAGGCGATTTTTGGCCGCTAGCGGCGAAAATCGCGCAGTTTTTGGCCACTAGCGGCGAAAATTGCGCGATTTTGGCCGGTAGCGGCAAAAATCGCGCGATTTTTGCCCGCCAGCTGCGAAAATCGCGCAATTTTTGGCCACTAGCGGCGAAAATTAAGCGATTTTGGCCGGTAGCGGTAAAAATCGGGCGATTTTTGCCCGCCAGCTGCGAAAATCGCATGGTTTTTGGCCGCTAGCGGCGAAAATCGCGCGATTTTTGCCCGCTAGCTGCGGCGAAAATAACTCGATTTTTGCCCGCTACCGGCGAAAATCGCACGGTTTTTGGCCGCTATCAGCAAAAATTGCACGGTTTTTGGCCGCTAGCGGCGAAAATCGCCCGATTTTTGCCCGCCAGCTGCGAAAGTCGACCGATTTTTGGCCGCTAGCGGCGAAAATCACGCGATTTTTGCCCGCTACCGGCGAAAATCGCACTGTTTTTTCCCGCTATCAGCAAAAATCGCACGGTTTTTGGCCGCTAGCGGCGAAAATCGCGCAATTTTTGACCGCCAGCTGCGAAAATCGACCGATTTTTGGCCGCTAGCGGCGAAAGTCACGCGATTTTTGCTTGCTACCGTGCGATTTTCAATGCTAGCGGCCAAAAACCGCGCGATTTTCGCTGCTATCGGCCAAAAATCGCGCGATTTTCGCCGCTAGCGGCCAAAAATCGCGCTATTTTCGCAGGTAAAGGCCAAAAATTGCGCGATTTTCGCCGCTAGCGGCCAAAAAAGGGGGTATTTTCGGCGCTGACGGCCAAAAATCGGGTGATTTTCGCCGCTAGCGGCCAAAAATCGGTCGATTTTCGCCGCTAGCGGCCAAAAAAGGGGGTATTTTCGCCGCTAGCGGGCAAAATTTGCGTGATTTTCGCCGCAAGCGGCCAAAAATCGTGCGAATTTCGCCGCTAGCGGCCAAAACTCGCGCGATTTTTGGCCGGTAGCGGCGAAAATCGCGCGATTTTTGCCAGTCAGCTGCGAAAATCGCACGGTTTTTGGCCGGTAGCGGCGAAAATCGCCCGATTTTTGCCCGCCAGCTGCGAAAGCAAGTGGAGTGTGGAGGAAGAGCTTGGACACGGGGGAGATACCAGATGCACTTAAAGTAGCAGACATAGCCCCTCTACACAAGGGAGGGAGCAAAGCATTGGCAAAAAATTATAGACCAGTTGCACTAACATCGCACATCATAAAAGTATTTGAGAGAGTGATTAGGAGTCAAGTCACCAATTTCATGGAGACCAATGACCTTCACAACCCAGGCCAACATGGATTTCGAGCGGGAAGATCGTGCCTCTCACAGCTACTTGAGCACTACGACAAAGTCACTGAGGCATTAGAAGAGAAACGGAATGCTGATGTGATATACACGGACTTCGCAAAGGCTTTCGATAAATGTGACCATGGCGTGATAGCACACAAAATGAAGTCAATGGGAATAACCGGTAAAGTAGGACGCTGGATACTCAGTTTTTTGTCAAACAGGACTTAGCGAGTAACTGTCAACCATATAAAAT
This sequence comes from Procambarus clarkii, assembly GCF_040958095.1. Taxonomy (NCBI): domain Eukaryota; kingdom Metazoa; phylum Arthropoda; class Malacostraca; order Decapoda; family Cambaridae; genus Procambarus; species Procambarus clarkii. The sequence continues at coordinate 38,632,093 of NC_091163.1, forward strand.
CTAGTCCAAGTGCAGTGAAAAAAAAGCTCTGTACCTCAGGGTACAGTCCTTGCACCGCTGCTTTTCCTTATTCTCATATCAGATATAGACAAAAATACAAGTCACAGCTTCGTATCATCCTTTGCAGATGACACAAAAATCAGTATGAAAATTACCTCGGCTGAGGACATTGAAAAACTTCAAGCTGATATTAATAAAGTTTTCGACTGGGCATCAGAAAATAACATGATGTTTAACAGTGATAAATTCTAGGTACTCAGGTACGGTAAAAATGAGGACCTTAAACATAATACAGAGTACAAAACACAATCAAATGTACCCATAGTAGGAAAACAGCATGTAAAGGATTTGGGAATAATAATGTCTGACGACCTAACGTTTAAGGAGCATAACCAAGCAAATATTGCGACAGCCAGAAAAATGATAGGATGGATTACGAGAACTTTCAAATCCAGGGATCCCATCACAATGGTTGTACTCTTCAAGTCACTTGTGTTGTCCCGTCTTGAGTACTGCTCAGTACTCACTTCCCCCTTCAGAGCAGGAGAGATTGCTGAAATAGAGGGAATACAGAGAACATATACGGCACGCATAGACGCAATAAAGCGCCTAAATTATTGGGATCGTCTCAAAGCCCTCCAAATGTACTCACTAGAAAGAAGACGAGAGAGATATCAAATAATATACACCTGGAAGATCCTGGAGGGCCAAGTACCAAATCTACACAGTAAAATAACAACGTACTGGAGTGAACGACATGGAAGAAAATGTAGAATAGAACCAGTGAAGAGCAGAGGTGCCATAGGCACAATCAGAGAACACTGTATAAACATCAGAGGTCCGCGGTTGTTCAACGTCCTCCCAGCGAGCATAAGAAATATTGCCGGAACAACCGTGGACATTTTCAAGAGGAAACTAGATTTATTCCTCCAAGGAGTGCCGGACCAACCGGGCTGTGGTGGGTATGTGGGCCTGCGGGCCGCTCCAAGCAACAGCCTGGTGGACCAAACTCTCACAAGTCGAGCCTGGCTTCGGGCCGGGCTTGGGGAGTAGAAGAACTCCCAGAACCCCATCAACCAGGTATCAACCAGGTATCAACCAGCTCTCCACATATGTCAGTTGCTTAATTTAGAAACTGTATTTGTGGTCGGTCTCGAGCCCAATAACAAATTAATTAATTAATGATGTGACGATGTGTATTGTATTTTGTAACTAGTTCATCAAGACTGTAACTTGCTTAGCTAAATGAATTGTGGGGTTCAGTTGTTGTTGTTATAGATTCAGCTACTCGGAACAAGTTCCAAGTAGCACGGGCTATGGTGAGCCCGTAACTTACCTGGCACAGGAGCGGGGCAAGTAGCACGGGCTATGGTGAGCCCGTAGTGGACTTACCTGGCACAGGAGCAGTGCTGTGTGTGTGTTACACGACCAAAGGGGTTCAATCTTTGAGCCCATTATATATGCCTCTGTAACCCTTTTCCACTACCGCCCACAGGATGGGTATGGGGTGCATAATAAATGAACTAAACTAATTAACTCCTCGACCACAAGTACCTCTTGCTTCTCTCCCTCTGTCTCCATACAACGTAATGTTAATACGATGCTAATGGCTGTAACTCCTTGCACAGGAAGGCTACGGCGGCCTCCGTAGATGTCTTACTAAACAGCCCTGCAGGGTCTGTACCTGTAGCGAGTACAAGCAATATACTCACTACAGCCTCTCATTAGCTTAATGGTGTAACTAATTAGCACTAATTCCACAAGCTATAGTCCTATCCCTATTTACAGGTAACATTCTTTCCATCCTGAGGGAGGAAGCTGAAGTACTGTAGTCACCGAATATAAGCAAGCGAATTGTGAATAACCAGGAGTACAATTTCCACAGTCAAGAATGTAGCACTCGGCGTATGCAGTTCTAATCAACTCCAAGACGCTACAGCTTACACACAGAGCAGACAGCAGACTACGACCGCATCGAACTACAACGCTTTCGATCCCCATCAAGCTTAGACACTTACGATTCCCCATCGAGTCGCCACGCTCTCCCACATAGAGCTCCGCGACTCCGGCCTCACTCAGCTCTCTGCTCTGCTCCAAGCTCCGTCTCAACGTTTACGACACTGCTGTAGCCAGGACTACTAAATAATTATGAACCCCCCTAAACACTGTGTATCTACTCTACTCAACACTGTAACATTATCGTACGTTACACACCCAACAAGAAAAGACTAGCTTCAAGATTACATTATCTAGTTTAAGTGTACTCTTGTGCACTCGGGTTCGAGTACAAACTGACGACATGCACTCCAACACACAGTTTAAAAGCTAGTTGGTAATCTACCTTCTCACACACACTTTCTTAAATTTTAAAATTCAACTGGGAAAAATCATCGGGGCAAATGGGGAGACCTTTGTCACGTGGAGGTGGGTGGGCCGGGGCTCTGCTAACACTCGGCTGCTAGGGGCTCAAAAGGCCCAAATACTCAGCCCCTCCGACTCCCGGGATTCACCGGAGTCTCTTTGGTCACACAAGAGAGGACCAACAATGCCCACCTCCGCAGGTCTTTGCTTCCACCACAAAAGGGGTGCCACTGATTCACCCTGGAAGCCCTTCAGTCAAACACAGGGAAACTGCTGTTAACAGTTCCGGCCTAGACCCGTGGGGGAGTGAAGGAAGACTCAGGCTTACCTTATAACCATAACCTCCCTGAGTCTTGCCTGCCAGACAAAAAAGGTTGCAGGAACTCCTTTCCCGCCTGTCTTCTCTATCTTCTTCTTAGCAAGGTCGCCAGCTGGGTTATTATATCTGCACCCCAGCAATGCAGTTCAGTGGGTGTATTATATATTGTTTGTAGCCAGAAGATTGCTACTCCCATAGATCTGCTACTAGACTGTTGGCCCAAGGTACTCTCCCAGGAAGGTCTGTGTGGCTTTACCTCTCTCTAGCCACTACGTTAATAGTTGCCACCATTCAGGCACCGATACTGATCGGATGGCTAAGGGTACATTTTTATGTAAGTCTGTGCTGTCTTTACCACTCTCCAGGCAATAAGAACTGCTATAGAGAACGTAGTGTTCCCTAGGTGGTACTATGATAACCTTCGTGTATGCTCATAGAGAAATGTTATAAATGGAGGCACACTCAAACACAATGATAAAAGTGTGAATTTACTGATGCAAATTACATGAACACACACACAATCACAAGTAATACATGAATATGGAAATAAGAATAATAAGTCTGGAGATCGTCAGCCTCTTCTTCCACGACCTCCAACACTCCTTCAACTGGGCAGAAAGACAGGAGTCCCACACTCTCTCACAGGAGGGCCTCTTCACCACGTCGGCGCCTCTCCTTCACTGTCCTGCCATCCATACACACTGTCCCCTCTGACAGTCCTGGACACAAGCTGCCTTGCAGCCTAGTATACTACTAAAGCATTAAAGTCCTGCTGCCACATACATAAGTAACTATTGTGGCCTATCTAGCCTACTCACACAAGGGGTAATGGGAGGGAAAATGATCTACCTTACATTCCTGGCTCACGACGCCTGTCCCTCGATGGTGTGAGGTTCCCACGCTTCCTGAGTCGATCTTCGACGATCCAGGAACGTCCCACAGGTCCTCAGGTGTCGTGGAGCCTTCGCGTCGTCACCGTTCCAATCCCTGAGATTCAGCTGCCCCAATCCTGGTTCATCGATGGGCGCTGAGCTAATCACTATTTTTTCCCACACTCGCCCCTTCCACAAGGCGTTGCTCCTTGTCCTAGGCACGGTGTCGTCCCTCCAAAACCCTCAGTGGATGTGACCCAGTCACAGCTAGGCCTGCCTGCCGCACCTTCCAGACCTCAACGTCCAGCGGCGCCGCCCCAGCGTTGTCGCCGACTATTTTCCAAGTTTGGCACTTCTCTGCTCAATGAACTTGGTTCCTTTTTGCTTCCCAGAAGCGCAGGGTCTCCAATAACTTATGGTGGGCTGCGATGGCAAGCTTAATCCACTGAATAAAGCTTGTAGAGCCTCTAATCCTTGAGAGCAGACCGAGGCGCGTCCTGTCGCTTCCAAGGTCGGATCAACTCTGACGTTGGCGCCGCCCGGGGCACTCGGTGACGTCATGGCGGGCTCTGATTGGTCGCCCGCGACCTAAGTCGGCCAATCCGCGATCGGCTAGTGTCCCTTCCAAAAGGTCATATCTGCCTTAGGGGATACTCTTTCATTTTATAACAGGGCGCCAATTTCCCTTTATTTACACCTTATAATGTAGCTTCCTTCCCTTAACTGGCAGCCAGTCTGGTCGCCACATATATCATTGGACTCCCTGAACCTCAGAGAATCAGTAGGGAGAGCTGATATGACTCTTTAAGCCGGCAAAGGAAAGAAATAGGAGAGGGCACCGTAACACCTTTGACAAGCCGGCGGCTTCCTGTCCTCGTTGAGGCTACTAGTATGCCCGCGATAGGCAATGCCGAAGTCGTAGGTTCGTGCCCACCTTCAGTCCTGTGGATTTTCTCAGATGATATACTAATGTGATTTCTGTGTTATTGAGCGAGTATACTGTACTAGTATTAGTGGCCCTCAGGTAAATCTAGGTAAACATGCACCTGTTGGCCTGCGGAGTGGGGGTGCAGCGCCGGTCCCCAAGTGTTCCGCTGTCCGCAGCTACTTACTTTGTCAAGAGCTCCCTTGTAGGACGTCAAATTTAAATTTGCCGCACACTTTACATGCATTCTAAGTACTAGTAAGCTTTACCTTTAGTCCGGAAATTCTTATATCCTTAATCCTTGGCGGCACAGCCTCATGGCCTGGGTTAATTTCTTCTCTAATTTAACATGAGGCACTTCCCAGTCTCTATGTAATTTCCGCACGTACTGGTTAATTTACGTATTAACTAGAGTTTAGCATTATGTCTTATCTGGTCTCTTGGCCAGGCTTCATTATTAAATGTTACATTGTTTATTCCCATTACATTTACTCTAAATGTCCTGATTGCCTATTTCAATTATGTTATACTCTTCTACTCCTAGACAATAAGCTATTCGGTGTTCTGCAGATTTTGATTGATCTTGTTACTTGGCTATAAGCATACTTTATTAATGTTACTACGGGTGTTCATATTAAGTTGATTTAGTGTACTTAAGAGTTATCCACGTCTATGTTATGCATTTGTCAAGTACCCACTTATAGCTGCCTCATTTACATGTTCTGCAGAAATTACTTACTTGTATTCTACTACTTAATAAAAAAGCCCCCATACTGTAGGTGTCTTTTTTCTCCCTGATCAGAAAAAACAATAACAGTACGATGGGAGGTGGAAAGTTGGCGAGTGAGGAAGTGCTGGCTATGTGTTGCAGCGCACTCTTGTGTTTTGGGCTCACCATACCAACTTAGTGGTTCATTATGGTTAACACATATATAGATGGATATATACAATGTGTGTGTATATATAGTGTAATAACAGCAAAAAACCAGCGTTGAATGTAATGAAAAGCCATTTTCTGGGTGAGACCCGGAGGCTCCCTGGAGCTTTACCAGGCTGATATGCTAATGTTAGACTTTGGCATCAGTCATGTGTATGGAGTTCTAAGGCCTACCAGGGACCACGGCCAGAACCTGGCCCCCTCAGAGAGGCAAGGGGAGCAATGACCTATAGAAACCCCCGTGTGGTTGGAAGCATTCTATGTCTGCCATCGACCGGGTCAAGCATCCAGAAAGGTAAGCATTCCAAAACAAACCCCTATTCTGGTGAAAATTGCTACCTAAAGCCGAACTAGTGGATAGAACTCCTCAACAGAAAACAAGCAAACTAGTATGACGTCACCGCGCCACTGTCTGCGCAGCTGCCCCCTCCCCGGGAGGGGGAAGGGGGAGCCCCAGACCCTCCACGCCGGCTACCCACACCTCAGTTCTTGAGGCTGGATGTCAAAACACGCGAAAAACCGCCGACCGGAGGGAGGGAGGGTTGCCGGGGAGCCTCTGGGTTTCACCCAGAAAATGGCGTTTCATTACATTCAACGCTGGTTTTCTGGGGGGGGAGCCCCATCGGCTCCCCGGAGCTAACTACCCACAGAGGAAGGTCAAAGGGACGGAACCGGGAGGCGGACACCACGCACCCCCCCCCCCCCCCCCCCCACAGAAGTGAGACAACCGGCAGCAAACGCCAACCCAAGGCGCCACAGTCTCGAAAAGTCCCTGGAACAACACGAGAACAACGAGCAGCAAGGACCTCGTATGAACACCAAAAATCCATGCCCGAAAGACCTGAAGAACACGTCGCCCAGACGGCAGCGAGAGCAGCAAAGCCACAAACGCCACGGGCATAAGGGAAGAACACAGGCAGCTTAGCTGCAAGAACACGGCTGACAACCCAGGACAACATCACCCGCGAACTGGGAAGAACAGAACCGGATCAACGCAAAACGCGCTCCGGACACAGATGCCGTGGCAGGCAAACAACAGCAAAGGGCAGCCACTGAACACAAAACACGACACTCCCCCGGCCTGACCAACGAAGCACCAACAAACCCTGGACCCCTCCAGAATGCAGCAGCCTCACCCCGCGCCAGAAAAGATGGAGACTGCTGCCACCGAACAACCAAAACGCTAAAACCGAAGGAGCAAGAAAACTCAGCGACCCGACCCCCAGAGGCAAATGCCATAAGGAAAAACGACCCGACGAAAAACAAACTGGAACCGAAGGGGCACTACCAACCGAGGAGAAGACAGAGCACGCTGACCAGAGACCAGGATGGTGCAAGCGGCGCACGAACAGGCCGGAGGTGAAACGATGCATGAGACAGCTTACTAACGGTGCAGAAGCAACACTAAGACCGAAAGCAAGCTGAAGCGGCTCTGCCAGCGCCGCACGAAAAGAGGCGACAGTAGAAAGACGACGGCCCCCAACCCCCACCAGAAAACCAAGCCGACGCTAACAAGAGTAACCACCTAAGAAGGGACAGGAAAAGGAAGGACCGCCAAAATACCCCATACTGCCGCCAAGAGAAATACGCAGGTGGGATACCTACCACGAAGCCACCCGACCACCAACCGGAGGCGAGACCGCGAGACAGAATGTAAGCAGCCCCGACAAGGCCCCTCCGAGCCCTGGAAAAGGTGGAGCCGCGGGAAGATCTCGGGCGCGACCACCGAAAACCAGGCAGCACAAGAAGATGGAACGTCTGCCGAACAGAAAAACTCCAAAGCAAGCAAGCCCGCCAGGAGTTCAGAAACGACAGGTCCGACGCAAGACATCGCAAGACCCCGAAAAACCAACCGGCAGGGTAAGCCAGGAAACCAAAGAAGGCGGAAGGGTTGCCGCCAGAAACAGTACCTGAACCAAAGGGTACGAGCAACTGCAACAGACCGAGATAAAAAGCACACCACAGGACACAGGCTGAAAAATGCCCAAGAAGCCAAGGAACACACACAGAACACCCCTGCGGCAGAGGAGGAAACAAGGGAACGCACAAGGAAATGAAGCGGTGGAAACCGCCCACGCCCCCAACATAGCAGCAAGTGCAGGCAAAACCGACCAAATGAGATGCCAGGAAAACGACTGGGGAGAGGCAGGATGAAAAAGCAGAAGCACAAAAACCCCAGGAAAACAACCAGGGGTGGACAATCAGGCAGGGACAGAAAAAACCCACGCACATGAGAGGGCCAAACCAGGGACCCGAAGACCACAAAAAACAACAAGCAAACCCCCATACGCAAACTCTAGGCACAAAACAGCAGTAAAGTGCCACACCACAACTGGACACAGGAACAAGGAAACGCCACCGTGAAACACGGTACCAATGCACACGTGCAGTAGCAGCAACAGGCACCACCGCAACATGCAACATGTAAATAGCAACTCTCTTCTGCAAAGGCAGAGAACGGAGCAGGCAGACCCCAGACAGGGCCAACGGAGACACGACAGAACCCAGCAGGCCCAGAAACCTGCACACCAGGCGACCAACGGCGGAGAAACCCCGCTCGATACCTGCTGGATAGGGTACTGGGAGCTCATATACACCCCAAGCCCGGCCCGAGGCCAGGCTAGACCGGCCAGAGGGTGGCCCACCAGGCAGCTGCTTGGAGCAGCCCGCAGGCCCACATACCCCCCACAACCAGGATGGGCCGGAACTTCTATTCGAAAACAGGCTAGTGTGCCCCGGAAGTCCACGGACGTACCAGCAATAAGGCGTATGCTCGCAAGTAGGTCGTGTAACAACCGCAGACCTCTGATGGTTACACAGTGTTCCCCAATTGTGCCTATAGCACCACTGCACTCCATTGGTACTATCCCGCAAGTTCTACCAGATAGGCGGGACCCAAGAGCCAGAGCTCAAACCCTGCAAGCACAGCCAAGAGCCTTACCAGATGAGTACAGAACCAACACCACAACCCCCACACCTTATAACACAAAAAAGGTGGGTCCTTTGAATGACTCCAGCATGGGCTGGACATGCACATGAGTGGGACAGGAAGGGTTGAAAAATGGACAGTCACTGGTGTGCGAATGGTCTCAGTCGTACAAAAATATACCTAAATAAAGACAGGTATATAACAACACTGCATCCAGCGCCCAGCCAAAAGACGCCAGACCGCAAAAACTCACCTGGCGAACGGTGGCACGAACGTGACACGACTCAACCGTGCCCAGAAGAACCTGGGAGCACCGCCAGGTGAAGACGCCAGAGCCGGACCCGGCAGGACCCGCAGGAGAGCAGGGTAGAGGTGAAGGAGGCGGCCCACACCCATGACACAGGGAAAACTTCGCCATCCTCCCCACAACTGGAAACCAGGACACCCCCGGAGCGAAGGGGCACATACAGCAGCAAGGGAGAAGAGCGAGAGGCGAAGCACTTGAGCAAAAAGGGCGCAAACACCAGCACTGAAACACACTGCCCAGACCAGAACAAACTCCACGGCGCATGCGCATGACACGCTGGCCGAACCGCACAACCCACTCTGCGGGAAGGCGCCAACCAGGACTACTGCACTAGAAAAGTAGCCAAAAGAGGAAGCAGGAACAATAAAACCAGCCAACGAAGCGAAGACAGAGCCCAAAAAGGTACCCAACCGGGCCACAAGCAGCCCAACAAGGCTACAAGTAGCCCAACAGGGCTATAAGTACCCCAACCAGCCCACTAGCAGCCCAACCAGCCCACAAGCAGCCCAACCGGCCCACAAGCAGCCCAACCGGGCCACAAGTAGCCCAACTGGGCCACAAGTAGCCCAAACTGGGCCACAAGCCACAAGCAGCCCAACCGGGCTACAAGTAGCCCAAAATGGCGACAAGGACGAGGAGCCGACAGACGTTCCAATAATGCGGGAAGTAGTGAAAACCTTCCCGAACTCTCGAGAACACAGAAGCCAACACTAGTCCCGAAGGCACACAAAGGTGCAGGCGCACCCGAAACCAGAAGTCACGTAGAACCCCAAGGACGGGGAAACATGACGAAAACACCGTCCCAAAAAAGGGTGGGAGGAAACATCCACCCACAGGACGGAACCAACCGACTCAAAGGCCAAAGAACCGAGCCCGGGGAGGGGCCGACGCTCGACAGCACGAACGGCGAGTGGGGAGGGAAGACCCCACTCCGCGTAACCACAAGCCCCGACTAGAGGGGGATAAAAAAAAAACCACAGGGTCCTACGGGGCCAAGGCCCCCCAAGTCAGCCCCTCCCCAGCCCTGGGAACCTACACGACAGGCCCCGGGGCCGAGCAGTCCCCCCAAAGCCCCGGCCGTACCAGAAAACCGGGGCAGCCGCGAAAACACTAAGGAAGGGAGCCCACTGGCAGACTCTTACAACACGGCTGGAGGAACAGGCTCAAATGCCCCCGTCACTACCCCGGAAGGGGAATTCCCTGAGACTGCCCGAGTCTCAACACCATCAAACCCCGCTCCGAACCTACAGACCGGATGCACGCAGGAAGGGGGATCCAGGGGAAAGACAAGGGGGCGTGGAAGGAACAGAAGCAGCCAACACCCCCAAGTCCGAACACAAACCAAAACGGGGCAGCCCCGGGGCTCCCAGGGAGTAAACCACGAGAGCGTTGCCACCACTAAGGCTCAAAGTGCAACGCCCCTACTGCCCGCACCCGCTTAGTCAGCACAACTGGGTAACCGAGCCACAACGAGCAACCAAACTCGCAGGACTCCGGGTCGAAGGTGTCACCGACCCCACAGGCAGCAGACGGAGGCAAAGCAGAGTCACCCAGAAACAAAGGGTGAGAGCAACCCTCAAACTCGCTGGAAGCGAGGGGGGGACTCTGGGGTCACATCCATCGGACCCACGCGCCCCCAGGGGTTTCCCAGGGTCCCGAGCATTTACTATAAGAGGACTCGCGCTCAGGTAATCCAAGGCAGGGTACTGCTAACCGGCACCCAAAGCTACCAAACAACTTTCTAAGAGCTGAACCCCCAGGATGAGTACACTCACGGGGACCTAGCAGGGGGTACCACCAGAAAATACTCAGAACACAAGGGACACAAGGGGCAAGAACGAAGGCAGACCCCCCACCAGGTAGATAAACAAAAAGAAAAAGAAAACCCTGCAAGAGGACAGCGTACCCAAGCGGAACAGAGCCAGCCGCCATGATTGGTAAAGACAAGCTGCGCAGTACCCTGCGCTCCACCAGTGCAAAACTGCCCCTTACTCTAAGGCGAACAAGGGAGACAGAACACCCGAGCACACAAAGAGCGGCCGAAAACCAAGCAGTAAACGGCCTAGCAGGGGCAGGACCGAAGGAACTTGTGGAAGGTGTCCCCAAGCCCCAAGGGCAGTACTTACAGGGCACCTAGGGAAGGGAACCCTAGGCGCATGCAGCCCGAGTACTGGAGAATCACTCCCAGCTCACACACCGCCTAGAAAACAGACACCACACTCTAGGTACAGTGCTGAAACAACCACTGGAGCCGGAGCACATAACCGGTGCCTATAGCATCAGTCGAAGAACTGATGGGTGAATAGCCGGTGTGGGAGGTCTGGGGCTCCCCCTTCCCCCTCCCGGGGAGGGGGGAGCTGCACAGGCAGCGGCGCGGTGACATGTGACATCATACTAGTTTGCTTGTTTTCTGTTGAGGAGTTCTATCCACTAGTTCGGCTTTAGGTAGCAATTTTCACCAGAATAAGGGTTTGCTTTGGAATGCTTACCTTTCTGGATGCTTGACCCAGTCGATGGCAGACATAGAATGCTTCCAACCACACGGGGGTTTCTATAGGCCATTGCTTCCCTTGCCTCTCTGAGGGGGCCAGGTTCTGGCCGTGGTCCCCGGTAGGCCTTAGAACTCCATACACATGACTGATGCCAAAGTCTGACATTAGCATATCAGCCTGGTAAAGCTCCAGAAACCCAGAAACAGTTTGATTGTTTGTAGAATATAAAATATATGTCACATATATGAGCCCAATAATTTTGAGCATAGCAATGTTCCATACATTGAACTATATAAATTCCACAAATTACACACTTTTGAATAATATTACAGCAAAAACCAGAGAAGAAACGAATCAGAATCATCAAAATAATTGTGAAATATTACATTCGCAGCAACTGCCCGCCCCACGGCGTGGCGGGGCCTAGTCACCTTGAGCGCTTCATCGCTCAGCACACATAATAAGCTCCACTTCCCAGCACCATCACGGCTAAATTATGTCACATACAATTTTTTTTATTCCCCGTGATCAGCGACTGCATTTTAACTATATAAGAGAAAATCATTTTTTGAAAAGAATTTATTTTTGGCACACCATAGGAGTGTCATATTTTAAGGCATAACAGTGAAGTGGTTAAATTATATACAGTAATCTATAGTAAATTCTCTATAATTTGTATCACCTTCTACTCCCTCATTTTATTAGGAACTGAGTACAACATTTAAGTATTATACATTACAGTTTACTGTTTATATATATATATATATATATATATATATATATATATATATAAATATATATATATATATATATATATATATATATATATATATATATATGTATATATATATATATATATATATATACTCTCTCTGTGTATGTATGTATGAATGCATGTATGTATATGTGTATATATATATATGTCGTACCTAGTAGCCAGAACGCACTTCTCAGCCTACTATGCAAGGCCCGATTTGCCTAATAAGCCAAGTTTTCATGAATTAATTGTTTTTCGACTACCTAACCTACCTAACTTAACCTAACCTAACTTTTTCGGCTACCTAACCCAACCTAACCTATAAAGATAGGTTAGGTTAGGTTAGGTAGGGTTGGTTAGGTTCGGTCATATATCTACGTTAATTTTAACTCCATTAAAAAAAAATTTACCTCATACATAATGAAATGGGTAGCTATCATTTCATAAGAAAAATATTAGAGAAAATATATTAATTCAGGAAAACTTGGCTTATTAGGCAAATCGGGCCTTGCATAGTAGGCTGAGAAGTGCGTTCTGGCTATATATATATATATATATATATATATATATATATATATATATATATATATGTCGTACCTAGTAGCCAGAACTCACTTTTTGGCCTACTATTCAAGGCCCGATTTGCCTAATAAGCCAAGTTTTCCTGAATTAATATATTTTTTCTAATTTTTTTTTTATGAAATGATAAAGCTACCCATTTCATTATGTATGAGGTCAATTTTCTTTTATTGGAGTTAAAATTAACGTAGATATATGACCGAACCTAACCAACCCTACCTAACCTAACCTAACCTATCTTTATAGGTTAGGTTTGGTTAGGTAGCCGAAAAAGTTAGGTTAGGTTAGGTTAGGTAGGTTAGGTAGTCAAAAAACAATTAATTCATGAAAACTTGGCTTATTAGGCAAATCGGGCCTTGAATAGTAGGCCAAAAAGTGAGTTCTGGCTACTAGGTACGACATATATATATATATATATATGTCGTACCTAGTAGCCAGAACGTCGTACTCGGCCTACTATTCAAGGCCCGATTTGCCTAATAAGCCAAGTTTTCATGAATTAATATATTTTCTCTAATTTTTTTCTTATGAAATGATAAAGCTACCCATTTCATTATGTATGAGGTAAATTTTTTTTATTGGAGTTAAAATTAACGTAGATATATGACCGAACCTAACCAACCCCACCTAACCTAACCTAACCTATCTTTATAAGTTAGGTTAGGTTAGGTAGCCGAAAAAGTTAGGTTAGGTTAGGTTAGGTAGGTTAGGTAGTTGAAAAACAATTAATTAATGAAAACTTGGCTTATTAGGCAAATTGGGCGTTGCATAGTAGGCTGAGAAGTGCGTTCTGGCTACTAGGTACGACATATATATATATATATATATATATATGTCGTACCTAGTAGCCAGAACGCACTTCTCAGCCTACTATGCAACGCCCAATTTGCCTAATAAGCCAAGTTTTCATTAATTAATTGTTTATATATATATATATATATATATATATATATATATATATATATATATATATATATATATATATATATATAGATATATATATATATATATATATATATATATATATATATATATATATATATATATATATATATATATATATATATATATATATATATGTCGTACCTAGTAGCCAGAACTCACTTCTCAGCCTACTATTCAAGGCCCGATTTGCCTAATAAGCCAAGTTTTCCTGAATTAATATATTTACTATATTTTTTTTCTTATGAAATGATAAAGCAACCCTTTTCTCTATGTATGAGGTCAATTTTTTTTTATTGGAGTTAAAATTAACGTAGATATATGACCGAACCTAACCAACCCTACCTAACCTAACCTAACCTATATTTATCGGTAAGGTTAGGTTAGGTAGCCAAAAAAAGCTAGGTTAGGTTAGGTTAGGTAGGTTAGGTAGACGAAAAAACATTAATTCATGAAAACTTGGCTTATTAGGCAAATCGGGCCTTGAATAGTAGGCTGAGAAGTGCGTTCTGGCTATTAGGTACGACATATATATATATATATATATATATATATATATATATACACACACACACACACACACACACACACACACACACACACACACACACACACACACACACACACACACACACACACACACACACACACACACATACACAGAGAGAGAGAGAGATTTATCAAATTCAACAATCCAACAAATAGTATTAACAGTAATGACACTGGTATCATATTAACTGAACAGTTGCTCATGAAATAATCATAGTTGCTAAAACATTAAAACATTGCAATTGTTAATTGTTGTTGCCAAAAGCCAATACATTTTATGGGAGAGGTCCCCTAAGTGGGTCCCCATGCTACCTTCCTGGTGGGTCCCCTAAGTGGGTCCCCATGCTACCTTCCTGGTGGGTCCCCTAAGTGGGTCCCCATGCTACCTTCCTGGTGGGTCCCCTAAGTGGGTCCCCATGCTACCTTCCTGGTGGGTCCCCTAAGTGGGTCCCCATGCTACCTTCCTGGTGGGTCCCCTAAGTGGGTCCCCATGCTACCTTCCTGGTGGGTCCCCTAAGTGGGTCCCCATGCTACCTTCCTGGTGGTTATCCTCAGTGTATGCCTGAGCTCAGGGACCCACTGAGGGGGACCTCTCCCATAAAACTTATTAGCTTCCTGACACCAGGAAGGTAGCACGGGGACCCACCGAGGGGACCCATCAGGGAAGTAGCACAGGGACCCACTGAGGGGACCCACCAGGAAGGAAGCATAAGGACCCACTGAGGTGGGGGCCAACCAGGAATGTAGCACAGGGACCCACCGAGGGGACCCACCGGGAAGAGGTGTTTCATTACATTCAGTGCTGGATTTCTTTCCTTTAAACACTTTAATTCATTAAATTTAAGCATCACATACTTGAGATATTATAGCAACAAAAATAAAGCATTAAATGTAATGAAACACCAATTTCTGTAGGAATCCTGGAGGCTCTTGGATCTGTCACATTGATTCAGTGCCATATTACTAGGTGCCATGAGTCAGGGAGTTCTATTAGCCTACCGGCGACCACGAGCCGGAACTGATCCCTCTCAAAGAGGTGCTTGGAGTGATGGCCTATGAACACTTTAATTTAAAGATAATCATAATAGCCACCACCAGGAAAGTACCCAGAAAGTTAGGCAAAACACAATACTGCACGATTAAAACCAAACCGTCACTTAACAAAATGCCAAAAGAACTCTCCCAACAATGAAAATAAGCCACCAATATTTAGTGAAATTAGTGGTGGCTAATTTACTCCACCTCCTCCCCCTTATTTGGGCTGAGGAGGGAGGTAGACTGGGTCTGCCAGACCCCACGAGATGCCAGATTCAGCCCAAACAGGAGAACCCAAACGTGGAAAACCTGTCGCAGTCAACAAAAACTGAGAAACAATGTCCTCAGGAAACAATTATAAACAAAATGGAGAAGCTGGAGTGAGAGCCAGGGCCCACATCAAGTTCAAAGACTTGGCCAGCATGGCCGGCCTACACACGAGACGGGAGGTGAAAAACAGGAATACCACCTCCCAGAGCATACAGCTTCTGGAAGGCAGCCAATGCCGAAGCAGCGGAGACCATAACTCCTGCAAGAGTAACCCTCACTGAGCATCCCCATATTCTTTGAGAGCCAATCAGAATGCAGCTCCAGGAGGCTCAAGAAGCACATGACAGAAACCAAGTGTGATTGGGTACGAAGAGCGTCCGCCACCAAAGCAGCCAACAGAAGGGAGACCGAAGACATGCAGACATGTCTTTGGAGACATGCAGCTGCACAAGACCCACATCATGGAAAAGTCCGGAGCAATTGAGGTATTTGAAAGAACCAAAAAAATAACCTGCAACATACAAGACACCTCCCACTAGTCGAGTACATGGAAACGGAAACACCTGTGCCAAGACCCAAGGGTAAACCTGCAACACACAAGACACCTCCCACTAGTCGAGCATGTGGGAACAGAAACACTTGCGCCAAGACCCAAGGGTAAACAAAGGACATTCCACTAGCCAGGATCACTCTGGAACCACATAACGCACCCAATAAGGGAAGGAAAACCCTAACTCAAAAGAGGCCGGATCCATAACCGAGGCATAAACCAGGTATGCTTCTAGGGCCTCCTGAGCCTTTGCCGGGAAAACCCAGGAGGAAAGTAACCTCCAGAAGGACGAGTCCAAAGCGCCAAAAAGCACACAGAATCGAACCCTGGGGAAGCAGCACCTAACTCAAAATCATGCAAGGCAGAGGGATAAGAAAAACTCTTCGTCTACAACAAAAGACCCTTTGCACATGGCACGAAGGGTCAAACAGAATCCAAGGACCCCAATCCGACTACCCCCATAGCCCTGGAAACTGCAGAAGTGGGCCACAAGGCAGAGCTGATGTCCACACCCACCACCCGGGAAAGAAACACAGAGTCCAAGATAAAGGCTTCGAAGGAAGGGGTCGGCTGGGTTGACCCAGAAGCCTTGGCGGGATTGAGAGGCTCAACTGCTTCCATGCCCACATCAAAAGGGGCAAATCCAAGATCAGCCCAAGCCATATTCAGAGCTAAATCTGGCCCCTGACACCAAAACCCTCAGATGCTTCGGAGCCGGAAGAAGGGGAAGAGAAAGAGAAGAAGGCCGAAACCAGCTCCCTGGGGAAGGAAAAAGGGGTGCAGACGGAACCACGGTCAAGGTGATCAACACCCTCAAATCTGATTACCTGGACACGAGTGGAGCCGATCTGAGGCCTCCAACTGGGCAAACAACCTAGACTGCTGCTAAACAGAAAACCTTGAATGCAAGGCAGTAGCTGCCTTATACTTCTGACTCTCAACAGTGGAATGGGTAAATTGGAGCACATGGGGACGACCAAGTCCCCACATGACTCAGGGTCGAAGATGTCACTGACCCTATCAGGCAGCATGGCGGAGACTGAATGTATGAACATCATCAGTTGGTACTGGCAACAAACAACCCACAAATTCATACAAGGCGAGAGCAGGCTCAGAAGAGGTATCCATAGTACAACCGAGCCTATAGGGATTTTCCAGGGCCGGTAGGGTGAATGAGCCCTGCAGGAAGCCCAGGCACTTGGAATGCTATACCGGTAAACCCTGAATAAAACAGGCAACCCCACCCCACCCCACCCAAAACCAATGGAAAATCCCAAGGGGCCAGCAAGAGGGTTCAACTGCACACAACCTAGGCAGAGCCTAATAAGATCAAAGGAAGAACTCCCAAGCACAAAAAGGGCAAAGTGAAAAAAATAAGCACACAAGCACAAAGCCCTAGGACCAAACCGTGGCAAACAGAGTACCAGGGAGAAACGTTGGCACTAATTTGTTAGCGGAGTAACTGATTGCACAAACCACAGGCTGAAAGTCGAAATCACTACCAACCCCAGGTGAGACAGGAAGTCAAAGACCATCAGCTTACCTGAAAAGCGAGGACCACCCCAAGCGAAGAGACCCTCTAAAGGGTGTAACCTGAACACCCCAGGGAAGAAAACCCTGAAAGCGCAAGGGAAGTGCTCAAAGAGCACACAGGGAAGGAAACCCTGAGTACATGCAGCTCCAAGTACACTAATTTGGTTACATGCAACACTAATGTGTATAAGAACAGCCTCAAAGGCAAAACACCACTCAGAAAATGGGATACTGGAGCCAGAGCGACAACAGCAAACAGGCACATCGGCGATAGAACTAATGGTGATGGGCCCGGCTGACCCAGTCTGCCGGGCCTGGGTTAAACTAGCTCTCACTAATTTCACAAAATTTTGGTGGTTTTTCATTATTAGGGGAGCTCTTTTTCCATTTTGTGGGGCAATGGTTTGGTTTTAACCATGCAGTAGTCTGTTTTGTTTTGTCTAGCTTTCTGGGTGTTTTCCTGGTGGTGACTACAGTATTATGATTATCTTTGAAGGTAAAATGTTTATAGGACATCGTTCCATGCACCTCTTTGAGGGGGACCTGGTTCTGGCTCATGATTCCTGGTAGGCCAATAGAACTCTGTGACTGAGGGCACACAGTAGTACAGCACTGAATCAATGATAACCCTGAAGTGTGATAGCTTCAGGGAGCCAACGGGGCTCCCCCCAGAAATAACTTTGTCACAATATACTTTTATGTAAGATGCATTGATCCCTGAATGGCCTGTAGGTATCCAAGGTTTTCCTTACTCATTGTCAGAGTGGTTGTAGTTTGGCGATACTTTGCAACAGTATAAGAAGGCACATACAGTACTTGCTGTCACAATTTGCCCATCACATTTTAATGTGATGGGTTTATTATTCATCCCTTATTTAATTTGCCTGAATACAGTCATAAATGTTTTGTTCGGGATCAGTAACAGATGCTTGATGAGATCTATAGAAATTGTTTTAACAAGCTCTCTCTAATAAATGATTGCCCAGGCTAGGAATAGTGTTGGCTTACAGCCAGTTGCCCCTTATTTTGATCTCCAGACTGGATGAGACATTTTGACATGTTTCCTTACACCATTCCCTCTGTGTCCTGGGAGCTAGACAACTGTTGTGGGCAGCATCCTGGAGAAGGTCAGTATCTGGCCTAAGAGGACCTTACACCTGATGCCTCTGTTCACTCAGCAGTAAATATGTACCTGGGAGTTAGGCAACTGTTGTGGGCAGCATCCTGGGGAAGGTCAGCAGTAGGCCTACGGGTGGCCCTTAATAAGCCTAAGTCTTCTTGTCCCTTGACAATGGGAAACCATAAATATTTACAATTCAGTTATAAATGTCAGAGCTTAAAATGTTTATCTGAGCTCCAAGTTATATACAGTATATGTCCACACAAGCTTTGAGTCATTATTATCATTAAGATCTCTAAGCTGGCGGCACACACAACATATTATACACTTCTGGGTTGCTATGCTGATCACACTGGAAAATGCTCCTCATTCACTGTTGCATAATGCATTTTGACATGACAAAGCCATGTTGCCCAATTCCTTTTAACCTAATTGGAAGACACTCGACACTCATTGTTCTCCATTGCATTTTTACCTTCAATAACTTAATAAAATAAACTATTCACTGTTATTCTTTGGCAAATCCTTTTACTAATACATTAGCCGCCAACATTTCTGGACTGTCATGCGGCAACTGTTCCTCTTGAACTGCACTGGAGTCTTGCCTGACATTTGATAAGCTCGCCTCATCTTTATGAAACTGTTTTTGTGTCAACAAAGAATTTTTGTAAAGAGAAAGAGATTGGTTAATAATTCCAATTGTATAATCTGAGCTTAATTTTCTAGTTGCGGGCTCTCTGGCCTTATATGATGAAACCTGCACTACTGGCACATGCTTGGTTAAGTTAATTTTGGAAACATTAGCCATGTTAAATTTGCCTACAGACTGTCTGCGAAGTTCAGGTGAAGTAGATGTTAATGTTGAGATAAAAGGCACTGAAGAAATCTGTGAATTGCTTACAACAGCTTCTGATATCTGAGGCCAAACATTCATACTACTATTCTGTGTGCTTTTTGAACCAAAGAGTTCTCCACCACCACTTCTCTTGGCATCCACAACCATCAGTTTCATTGTGGGAGAGACTGCAACATGTGACTGCAATTGACTTGGCAGACTTTGTCTTGAGGCATTAAATGAATCATTCTGAGGATCATCATATGTGACTTGTTGAGGAGAATCCACTTCTGAGTCCCAGGTGCCTAATTCATCTATGTTTGATCTACAATCAGATGTTTCCTTCTGCTTTTCTGCACAGGTGGAACTCGTAGTAATACTGAAAAATAAAGCAAAATTAAATATCTCAAAATGGCTAGGCAAAGTGTAGTACAGTATGTTAATTAACACTTTACCAAACTAGGGACGCAATATGAGTCTGTTTATAACTCTATGGATCCCAACCAGGGACACATATTGCATCTGATATTAAAATATTTGTTAAAATTACATTTTTATTAATTTTAAATTTTTATTATAGGGTACATATTTACATTTCAGATGTAGCAATTTGTGAACTGTCTATTAGATTGACTTTTGATTATGTGATTTTCATGCACAAATTCATGCTCGTAACGGTTATAAACTTTTGCTATATCTTGTTTACCCATAATAATCTTGTCCCTATAGCAGTATCTCACTCAGACAGATCACCCAATCAGGTACTTTGGTACTTTGGTTTGTCTCGAACCTATAATGTTTAACTTTACAGTATGAACTTAAAAGGACATATTGGGCTTTCGTTCCTTTTGTATCCAGAACTGTACAGTACATTTCAAAGTCTGTGATTAATTGCCCAGGTAGGGAGTTTACTGTGTTTTTTTCAGAGCACAAAGAATTGTAACTTTGCAGTTAATTACCTAGTTTTCAGTAGGATAACTCTTGCCCTTAACCTCGTCATTAATAAAGTAATGGGTATAGACATCCCTACACTATCTTGTACTACCTCGAAACATTCAGTTTTGTTTCTCCAAGTCCTTACTAAAGTCCAATACTTAGTTATATTGCAATTAATCTTATATGTTTCAGTAACGTATCTTGTATATTTATTATTGTTCTACAGGAGAGTTACGAGTTGCCAGTCCTATACCAACCATTCTCGTGCATGTTGCCTCATCACATTTATGTCAGTCTAACAATCCTCACTTATTGGTTCACTTACAGGAGGCCACTCACATAATTCTTCCAGTTTTTATTACTTGTCTCTCTACTTTAACCATGTTTCGTTTATCCGCCTTCCATTCCAACCCGGAGGATGAAGTAGCTAACTTAATTTGTGCTACCAAAGCAGAATTACTGACATTAACCACAGAATATCATCTCTCACCTCCCCATGGTGCCAACAAAACCGAACTCCATAATATATATTAGATTATTTGGTTGATAATAATCACTTCAAAGCTGCAGGAACAACATCAAATTGCCAATAAAATTGCACTCACTATCATGAAACTGAAGATTCAATTAGCCCACATGAAAGCCGAGGCTAATGAATGAAAACGAGAGATGAGAAAACAAGAAATTGCCCTCCAATGAGAACGGGAGAATGAACAACTTTGGCTCCACGAACAACGAGCAGAATTGGAACGTCAATGACAACAACAAGAAGTTGCCCTCCAACGTGAATGCGAGAGGGAACAACTCCAACTCATGGAACCGAGAGCAGAACTGGAACATCAACGCGAACGAGAGAATTCAGCCACAAGAATAAGAAGCTGCCATCACTCTCCATTTAGAGCAAGAGAAAGTTGCCTCTGCTCTCCGTTGGAACGGAATAAAGCTGCTGCCGCTATAGTTTCCACAACAGGAGATGGAACTCGAAACTCCCCACCTTGCTCAGCACCAGGAAGCAGAAACCAACCTCCAACTATGTTTTAATGCAACTCAATGTATCAAAATAATGCCGCCTTTTGTAGAGACAGAGGTGGATTCATTTTTTACCTCATTTGAGGCTTTAGCTACTCAAATCAGCTGACCTCAGAACCAATGGTCGATACTTCTCCAAGCTCATCTTACAGGAAGACCTGCCTTGACCCTCAGTACTCTTGCAACCGAGACTGATTACCAGGTACTGAAGCAAGCAGTTCTAGATGCCTATCTCTTGTCTACCAAAAGTTATAGGCAACATTTCAAAGATTATGTTAAATCCAGTGCCACCACACATGAAGAGCATGTACAGACAAAAAAAAAAAAAGATATATTTTATGAATTGGCTGGAGTCGACCTGCTCACCACTTTTTCAGAATTAATTAACCTCATACTCCTGGAAGAATTTATGCACCGTGTACCTAAATCCCATACGCCGTTACCTTCCAGATAAAGGAAAGACTAACCTTTGTAGGTGTGCACAGTTAGTGGATACCTATAGTTTAATTCACAGATCATATGATTCCTATTCCAGTAAACCATCTTGGTCCAGCCCTGCTAAAGTAATTCATGTCAATGTTAACTATGCACTCTACTGCAGATATTGTAAAGTACTGTATATGTACACACTACTGTATCGAAAAATGTACCAACCCTTATTGTAAGACTAGCAACGATCTGCATAAACCTAAAGCTCAACCTCCCAAGCCTCATAAGCCTGTTATGCATACCCATGTTCCAGCTTCTGATCTTTCTTTATTCCATAGACACATGTATCCAGGAACTGTCTCTGCCAATGGTGGAGATTCTGATGGAAAGGTCAAAGTGATCATCTTGAGGGGCACAGCTGCTCTACAAAGTACTCTTATGCAAGACACTGCACCCAAAGCCACCTACACTGAAGAAACCGTCCTCCTCACCGACCTTACTGCAACCACTCCATACCCGCCCGCTAGAGTCCACCTGGATTGTTCTTTCATTTGCGGAGAAGTCCAAGTCGCCATACTGGAGAAACCTTTCCCCATGGCAGGAATTCAACTTCTTCTGGGCAACGACTTGGCTGATCAACAGAAATCCATGAACCTAGTCATAAGTGACAAACCCCTGGTATGTGACTCGGCTATGGAAGAAGACCCTGCAATGAAGTATGCCGCAGAAGTGGTACCGGTGACAGAAGAAACAGAGGATATCTCCCAGCCTGTCCTAGTGACTGTACTCATGCTCAAGCTGCTCTACCACCACAAGTAGCCCAAGCTGTCCCTCAAGATTCACAAGGCCTCCCACCGAATCTCAACCTGTTGGAGTTCCATAAGTTACAACAAGCTGACATTTTGTTAACTTCCTTGTTCTCTCAGGCTCAGATTAAGACTGATTCCATCCGTTGTTATTTTTTGAATGATAATCAAATCCTATATTGCAGATTCAGACCCAGTAAAATAAGGCAGAGGATGATTGGGCTAATGTTAATCAGTTGGTAGTTCCCACATCTTTATATAAAGATATAATTGACTTTGCCCATGGCCCGATGTCCCATTATGGCATCAACAAAACCTACCATGCCTTATTACAGGACTGTTTTTGGCCAGGCATGGCACGAGACATGAGGACCTTCATGAATACTTGTCATACATGTCAAATGGCAGGCAACCCCAATGCTCCTATTCCTAAGGCACCATTGATTCTTATTCCTGTGCCTTCAGAGCACTGCTTAAAACTCATAATCGACTGCGTCATGCCTCTACCAAGAACCAGTTCTGGCAACCTCTACATCATTACCATTATGTGTCCAACCACATAATGGCTATAGGTTCCCTATAGCAGTTCCTGTCAAGAACTTCACGAATACTACAGTTGTCAAGCACCTCCTGAAGATCTTCACGCAGTACGGATTTCCCAAGGAGATTCAAAGAGATTGTTGCACAAACTTCGCCAGTGAGTTATTTAAGAACACCCCTTAAGGAGTTCAACATCACTCAAGTATTGTAAATAAATTAAATAATTTTTTATTCAGGAAAAGTACATACATAGTTGATTTATAAACATAATGTAGGATTTATAGATAGAGCTAGTACATACAGTACCTAAAGCCACTAATACACATAGCGTTTCGGGCAAGGTGTGGGGGGAAAAAAACTCTTAAGACTAAAACTTAATAGTACAGTAATTGGGATTAGGTATAAACTGTGTTGAAAAAAGGAATAAAAAAATAGAAACGGGAGGAACATGGCAGAAATCAGCAAATGTACAAGTTGGAGAACAAACAGCATTGTTTAACAAAAGCAAGACATGGGTTGACATTTAGGGGGTAAGGTAGGTTAAATGGAGTTAAGTAAACTGGTTGAGAGAGGTACAGCCTTTGACATGATTGGGGAGACCATTCCACATTCTGGGTTCCTTGATTTGTAGAGCATTTCTAGTTTGGTTAAGTTGTGCTCTTGGAATATCAAATAGGTATTTGTTTCTGGTGTGATACCCATGAGTTCTGTTACAACCTTCTAGGAAGCTTCTAAGGTCAGGATTGACATTGCAGTTCAGAGTTTTAAATATATAGAGTATGCATGAGAGAATGTGCAATGACTTAATATCCAACATATTCAAAGATTTGAGTAAGGGTACAGAGTGCTATCTTGGGCCAGAGTTGGATATTGTCCTAATAGCAGCTTTGTGTTGAGTAATTAAAGAACGTAAATGATTTTGGGTTATCTTGGTTATCTTGAGATGATTTCGGGGCTTTAGTGTCCCCGCGGCCCGGTCCTCGACCAGGCCTCCACCCCCAGGAAGCAGCCCGTGACAGCTGACTAACTCCCAGGTACCTATTTACTGCTAGGTAACAGGGGCATTCAGGGTGAAAGAAACTTTGCCCATTTGCTTCTGCCTCGTGCGGGAATCGAACCCACACCACAGAATTACGAATCCTGCACGCTATCCACCAGGCTACGAGGCCCAGGTTCTACTACCTCGTAGGTTCTAGAACCTACGAGGTTCTACTGGGTAGTAGAACCCCAAGCACAAATACCATAGTTGAGATATGGATAGATGAGGGAGTAATAGAGAGTCACCAGGGTAGGGCGAGGTACATAATATCTGATCTTAGAAAGAAGGCCAACAGTTTTTGATACTTTTTTTTTATATACTAGTATATTTAGAATGTGTCCCTGGAAATTCAGCTTGTGATCAATGAGAACACCAAGGAATTTGCATCTACTGTACTTTGTTACAAATTTGGGTATTGTTTATCCTGAGATTTATTTGATTAGAAGATTTATTGCCAAACAGAATATAGAAAGTTTTGTCAATGTTAAGGGTGAGTTTGTTGGCAGTTAGCCAAAGATGGACTTAATTTAGCTCAGTATTCACTGTGACATTTAGAGCAAGGGGGTCAGGACTGGAGTAAATAAAGGTTGTGTCATCAGCAAATAAAATTGGTTTTAGGTGTTGGGAGGCATTTGGAAGGTCATTAATGTAGATGAGAAAGAGGAGAGGGCCAAGTATGCTGCCCTGAGGAACACCAATGTTGATGGGTAGGGTGGGAGAAATTGAATTATTCACAGAAACATACTGGATCCTGTCAGTAAGGTAGGATTTGCGGTATTGCAGGGCGTGACCTCTGACTCCATAATGATGTAATTTAAGAAGAAGGTTTTGGTGGTTGACAGTGTCAAAAGTCTTACGCAGGTCCACAAATAACCCAACAGGAAACTCATTTTTATCAAGAGCTGCATGTATCAAGTTAATCATACTAATAAGTGCATCGTTAGTGTTTTTTTTGGGTCTGAAGCCATATTGACAAGAGCTAATTATATTGTTTGGCTAGATAAGAGTAAAGCTGCTTGTAGATTAGTTTTCAAATATTTTTGACAAGTTGGGCAGGATTCATATAGGTCTGTAGTTGTTAACATTAGTGAGATCACCACATTTGTGGACAGGGGTTACTCTCGCTTTTTTTTGGAATATCTGGAAAGGTTCGGAGTTCAAGTGACTTGTTGAAGAGCAATGCAATAGCAGGGGCTATAGATCTGGAGGCTTTTTTGTAAATTAAAGTTGGTATCTCCTCAATGGCACTAGACTTGGTTTAAAGGGAAAGGATTATCTCATTAACATCAGTGGAATTTGCAGGCATTAGGTACAGAGACTGGATAGTTACCTGTAAGACAGTCCTGAACATCAGTATTGGAAAATGGAATATCATTTGCAAGGGATGACCCAATGGAAGAGAAGAACCAATTGAACTCAATAGCAATATCAGAGGCTGTAAGCTGACCATCGTTATTGGACAGGAGTACTAGTATTGGTTTGTTATTTAAAATCTTCTAAAAATCCACATTTATTGTGGACACATTACTGACACATGTATCACAGTTCCATGGAACATTGTGAACGTTCTACTGTATACATATTGTAAAGGACACAAATATGCATCTTATACGATAAAAAAATAAAATAAAACCGCATTGGAAATACATAGAATGAATAATTGAATATATATTTGTGGCAACACCCAGTACTTGAATGGCCCGCGTGACTGTGTCTGGGCATGTCGCACACTGGCGACCAGCCCCTGATGATGTCACAGTGCACCTTGTCCATGTCCCCACAGCCAAAGTGGAATTTGGTATTTATTTTTACATAGACATGTTCAGGGAAAGGAATTTATAATTTTACGAAGAAAAAAGAATTTTTGGGGAACACTTTATTCATGCACACGGGGGAATTTCACAATAAACTCGGCGCAGCACAGTGGTTAAATTCGTTAATCGAGGTTCCACTGTGTGTAATTACCTAAGTGTAATTACACTTAGTAATTTAAGTTTAAGTAATTACACTTAGTAGTGTAAGTGTGTGTGTGTGTGTGTGTGTGTGTGTACTCACCTAGTTGTACTCACCTAGTTGTGTTTGCGGGGGTTGAGCTCTGGCTCTTTGGTCCCGCCTCTCAACCGTCAATCAACAGTTGTACAGATTCCTGAGCCTATCGGGCTCTGTCATATCTACACTTGAAACTGTGTATGGAGTCAGCCTCCACCACATCACCCCCTAATGCATTCCATTTGTCAACCACTCTGACACTAAAAAAGTTCTTTCTAATATCTCTGTGGCTCATTTGGGCACTCAGTTTCCACCTGTGTCCCCTTGTGCATGTTCCCCTTGTGTTAAATAGACTGTCTTTATCTACCCTATCAGTCCCCTTCAGAATCTTGAATGTGGTGATCATGTCCCCTCTAACTCTTCTGTCTTCCAGCGAAGTGAGGTTTAATTCCCGTAGTCTCTCCTCGTAGCTCATACCTCTCAGCTCGGGTACTAGTCTGGTGGCAAACCTTTGAACCTTTTCCAGTTTAGTCTTATCCTTGACTAGATATGGACTCCATGCTGGGGC